>NW_027397077.1:2504639-2783740 GCF_003265705.2 Callorhinus ursinus
CACACACACACACACACACACACACACACACACACACACACACACACCCTCAGAAATCCTGTCACTCCACCCATTTCTGGCTATCTCCACTGCTTCTCCCCAAGTCCCAGCCACATCTCCCACCTGGATGTTGTCCAACCTCCTCCCTGAATGGTCCTGGAACACTCTGTGCTTGCTCCCACCTCTCTGCCTGCCAGGGGCACTCTCCCCGCCGCTGCTCCGCTCAGCAGCCCAGCATCAGCCAGGAATGTCCCGGCCCAGGCCTGGCACATGTTGGCAGGCCCAGGAAACAGCCCAGGAGGAAGAACACAGGCAGTCCTGGCAGACGCCACTGTGGACACTTGCCTACGTTGTCTGCAGGTGTCAGAACACTCGGTCGCTGTGCTTGCCCCCCCCGCCCCCAAAATGCTCACAGGACCCTGCTGTACTGCAAGGGAGTGGGAACTTCACAGCCCCAGGCCAATGGGCACTGGGGGTCCTGGAAATTGAAAATGATCACAATGTGTATTGGCTTTCCCCTTTGGCCTAGTTGAACCCGTTAGATTTACATTTCCCCACAAAGAAAGCTACTCAGAGAGAGGCAGGCAGTCTTGCCTCTGTGGTCCTGTCTGTCCAGCACCTGACATGGCTTCCTTGATTTGAACCACGCTGATGCAACCCCAGTCAGTTCAGACTTGCCAACTGGACACAAGAAGCTGAAGGGCTCCTGGGGTCAGAGGAGGGTGCAGTGTCCCCCTAGGTCAAGGGACAGAGGCAGGGGGACCTGGACTCTGAGGGCCACAGGGGCTCCACTCCCTCATCCCTCACCCTCTCCGAGGGCTGCTGCTGGTCCCCAGAGAGCCAGGGAGGGGGAGGAGGAGGATTGCTGAAGAATTCAAAATTCATCTCACCCCCAAGTCATGCTCACATGCTGAGATTACAATGCAATTGGTTGGGGAAAGGAAGGAAAGATTCATTTCCGTTAATTTGATTTCCTTAAGTACTTTGATATTTTGGGTACTTTTTTCAAGGACCAGAAAATAGTTAAAGGGACTATTAGTGCTTTATGAAAAATATGATACTCCCAATGAATTACGACTGCTACAATAAATGTCATTTTTAAAACCATAGCGTTCTTGGGGTGCCTGGGTGGCCCAGTCGTGTCTCTCTCTGTCAGATAAATAGGGAACACAAGCAGGGGGAGTGGGAGAGGGAGAAGCAGGCTTCCCGCAGAGTGGGGAGCCCGATGCGGGGCTCGATCCCAGGACCCTGGGATCATGACCTGAGCTGAAGGCAGACGCTTAATGACTGAGCCACCCAGGCACCCCATTCAATAAAATCTTTTTTTTTAAGATTTTATTTATTTATTTGAGAGAGAATGAGAGACAGAGAGCACGAGACGGAAGAGGGTCAGAGGGAGAAGCAGACTCCCCGCCGAGCAGGGAGCCTGATGCAGGACTCGATCCCGGGACTCCAGGATCATGACCTGAGCTGAAGGCAGTCGCTTAACCAACTGAGCCACCCAGGCGCCCTCAGTAAAATCTTAAAAAACAAAAACAAAAACATAACATTCTTACACTAGGAGTTTGTGGGAGAGAGATCAGCACCCTATGCCCCATCCCTGTCGTATATACACTGAAAAGCTCTCTGAAACACAGCTCTCTAGAGATGGGCCCCCTTGTCAGTGTGTGTTTGTTTTGTTTTGAGTGTCATTTCCAACCACGATCCCGCACCCTTACTGTCTGTGCAACATGGAGTTGAGGCTCCATCTGCAGTTAGTCACACTCTGTCCAGACTGAGCATGTGGTCCTGAGGAAATTCTGCTACTATAGAGTTCTACACACAAATGCTCCCCTAAAGGGTTAAGTACAAACTGCTCAGAAATATGGCTTTGAACCGGAAGTGTATCTCCTCCTCTGTCTTCATCTGCATGTGTCACCAGTTGCTGTGGGCAGCTCAGGCTCCTCCATCCTCAGCCACCAGGGGGCGTAGCGGCTTGGGCAGTGTTCCCACCAGGTTGAGCGACCTGAGTCCAGCGCCTGGCTGCGAAGGATGGGCTGGACGTTGCCAGTCCTCAGTGCGGCCTGGCCTTGTCCTCAATTTGCAGGAATGCAGAATAACCTTCACCACAGTCTCTCAGTTCCTCTCCTGTATCATGTGGGATGGGAGATGCTGATCTCTAGGTGTTAGGGCTGCACCATTCCCTCCTTTACTTGCCAAACATTTATTTGGCACCTACTTGATGCTGAATGTTGGGGACACAGCAGGAGCCGTATCAAGCAAAGTCCCTGCCCTCAGGGAGTGGACATTCTACCAGAAGTCTGACAATGGGCCTCAAGTAGGAGTGAGCCATGCCCCACTTGTGAGATGAGAGCAGCATACTGTAGGATGGGAAACCAGGGACAGGTGGGGGACACTGTGACAGGACAGAGGGGAGACCTCCCTCCGCCAGCCAGTCAGAACTGGATGATGTTTCAACTTCTGCTACGTAGACACCAAGACTGTGGGAAGGGGATGGGCCAGCCCTGGTGTCTGGCTACTCAAGAGGATACTGGGAGGGCATCGGAACTGCCAGCGCTCCGGTGGCATTCTGCCTTGAGTCATGTCGGGGGGACACTGATGGGTGGGGAAAGTGGCTGAGCCCCCACTTCCAGAAGAGGGATCAAATCCCTGGATCCTCTCAGGTCCTTCTCCCCCCACCACACTCAGGACAATATCCCAGAAACAAACTGGGGGTGAGGGTGGTGCGAACAGGGCTAAATGTGCGCAGGGGTGTGGGTCAGATGGTGACAATAACAAAGATGGGGTCACTGACCCCCTTTTATAATGTAGACTCCCAACAGCAGGTGATCAGGGGCCAGGGCACTCCTGACATCACCACAAACCAACCAGAACAGATGCTCCGGAGCCAGGTCCCTGATCCGAGGACTCCTAACACCCTGCCCAGCAGCGACCACACTATTTCCTGAGCCACCCCCTCCCCAGGAAAAGGGAATTCATCTCCTAAAGAAGTTCTTCCTGCCTCCAGAATGTTCCTCTGTCTTCTGGTGCCAACAGAAGGAAGTCCCAGCTGGGCCACACCCAAATCCCTCATTCACAGGATGTGTTTCCCTCTCCGCATCTAGTTCTCCTCAGACCCAAAAGCTTAAGGAGATTACTTTTGAGGGATTATTTACCCCTCCCTGACTGTGTCCTGAAATGGCCACAGGCCACACTTGTGGTTGTCCTGGCTGTGGGACACCCACACACCTTGACTGCAGAGTGTGGGGCCAGGTGGGCTTTGCACATAGAGACGCCACGGCAGTGTCCACTCAGTCCCTGTAATGGGAAGAGCAGCCCGTGGCCACATTACCTCTCTCTGGATTCTTCCAGCCTTCACACCTTACCTTGGTACTTACAGCCAGTGAGGACAGTGGATGAGTGCGGAACATGCTCCCCTCCCTTCTTAACTCCCGTGAAAAAGGCCAGAACGTAGATCCGTCTGAGAAACAGGATACAACACGATACACGTTTGTGATGCAGGGAACATCAGAGGCATTTCAATCAATGTTATGTGGACAACTAACAAGAGTTGGGGCACCCAAAAGAATCACCGGTTCAAGGTCACAATTTGGAGCCAAAGATGATTTTTGAAACTGGTTCATCTCTCTCTCCCGAGCCACACCAGATTCTAACCTTCACATTTGACCAGTTCCTCCAAAGACACCAAGCCATGGGGTCATGTGAAATGGATTACTCAAACCCGGACTGACGCCTAGTGGTGGCCTGGCACATGCAAGATGCTCTGACATTCTCCGATAGATTTATACTAAAGGACTATCCATTATTGATCTGAAATTCAAATCTGACTGGGCGTCTTCTGTTTTTATTTGCTAGGTCTGGCCACCCTGGAGGCTCAATAATATCTTTGAATAAAGGAACATAGGCCTGCGATCGGAGAGCTGGAAGTTGACTGAGTCCAAATAAGGAATTTTACCGGCAGGAAACAGAACTCATAGGGCTCTGCAGTACTACGCTTCCTTCTTCCCATCAGAATAAAATCCCACCTCTGGGGCACCTGGGTAGCTCAGTCTGTTGAGCATCTGCCCTCAGCTCGGGTCATGATCTCAGGGTCCTGGGATGGAGCCCCAAGTCGGGCTCCCTGCTCAGCGGGGAGCCTGCTTCTTCCTCTCCCTCTGCTGCTCCCCCTGCTTGTGCTCTCTCTTTCTAATACATGAATAAATAATCTTAAAAAAAAAAAATCCCACCTCCTCCCAGGCCCAAAATATCAGCCAGCCTCTCCCACCTCATCCCTGCCCACCAGCTTGCCACTGCTCTATCCCATACTTGGTGCCACCTGTTCCCCTCACTATTCCCCTCTACCCAGAATGCTTGTTTCCAATTTGACTCTGTAAGATCCAGGTCTCTGCTCAGATCCACCTGCTTGCAAGCCCATGACTCCTGCCCTGGCCAGAGGCCTCCCCAGTCACTGTGTCACATCCTTGATTATTTTTCTTCATCATCATCATCATCATCAGTAGTTGAAATTACTGGGTGGCTCAGTCGTTAAGTGTCTGCCTTCAGCTCAGGTCATGATCCCAGGGTCCTGGGATTGAGCCCCGCATCGGGCTCCCTGCTCCACAGGAAGCCTGCTTCTCCCTCTCCCACTCCCCCTGCTTGTGTTCCCTCTCTTGCTGTGTCTCTCTGTGTCAAATAAATAAATAAAATCTTTAAAGAAAAAAAGAAAAAATATCAGACATGGAATAAAAAATAACTTAAAAAAAATTACTTTGTTCATTTTTTTGTCAGTCTGTCCCTTCCCACTCACCTTGATCACCACAGCATCCAGACACATGATCACAGGCCTCTGAGTATCCATGGGTGACAACTGCAATCAGGAACCCAGGCCTTGCACCGAAACTCCTGCCACAGTGCCATTTCCCCCTATGCTGCAAGCTCCTGGCTCTCAGCATCACCGGGAGCAGGAGGTTGCCAAGACCAGGCAGTTCGAGGGACTCCTATACTAGTAAGAAGGTAAATTAATCTCTTAATCTAAGCAAAAGTTGTGATTCAGCATTTCCCAACCCAGGACATGTAGAAATAAATACCCCTGGGGCGCCTGGGTGGCTCAGTCGTTAAGCGTATGCCTTCCGCTGGGGTCATGATCCCAGGGTCCTGGGATTGAGCCCGGCATCGAGCCCCGCATCGGGCTCCCTGCTCAGCGGGGAGCCTGCTTCTCCCTCTCCCACTCCTCCTGCTTGTGTTCCCTCTCTCCCTGTGTCTTTATTTATTTATTTGACAGAGAGAGACACAGCGAGAGAGGGAACACAAGCAGGAGGAGTGGGAGAGGGAGAAGCAGGCTCCCCGATGAGCAGGGAGCCCGACATGGGGCTGGATCCCAGGACTCTGGGATCATGACCGGAGCCGAAGGCAGCCGCTCAACCAACTGAGCCACCCAGGCGCCCCAAATAAAATCTTAAGAAAGAAAGAAAGAAAGAAAGAAAGAAAGAAAGAAAGAAAGGAAGGAAGGAAGGAAGGAAGGAAGGAAGGAAGGAAGGAAGGAAGGAAGGAAGGAAGAAAAGAAAGAAAGACCCTTGCTCCAAGGATCCCAGCAACTTCCCCAGTACAGGAGCTTCTAGGACTTTCTATGGTGGACAACAAGGTGCTTCGTTCTAGGGAACATTCTAGAGGCTGAAACCAAACCCCACGGGACAGTCCTGAATCACTGATTGAGGCTGGTGACTTGAATCTGTGGTGAGAAGCATCGCCCACCAGACCATTTGCTTTCAATTTAAGAGATCGGAGCCCATGGGTTGACTGTACCTCTGTGTGTGCACCAAATCAAAGTGGGCCTCATACGTCTGTATATGAAATAGAACTCCTCTGGAGGGACATGCGAGAGCCTGACATCACAGCCTGTGGGTGAGGAGACAGGAGGCCCGGAGTTCAAGGCAAGAGAGATGCCTTCTCCCTGGTGCCTTTGCCCAGGCTGCCTGCTGCCTCAGGCTGTCTGACCCTTATTAGGAGCACATTAAACATTTGTGGCATAAATTAACATACAAACAATTAAAACCAAAAGAGCAAAATGAGATGGAGCACCATATTCCTCAATATACACGTCATAAATACACATACACGTGTAATACACACATGGCCAATTACCTATAAACAGACAACTGCCTGCGTCGCCCATCTTCTCGGGCACCTTTCATTCCGGGCCACCCTCGCGGTGCTCACCCTGCTCACCTGTCCACTGCCAGTCCCGTGCCTGTCTACAGGGGAGACAGAGGAGAATCGTGCTGATCAGATCTGTTTCTATAGTTTTTGTATGTCCGGGGGAAAATCTCTTTCTCCCGGCTCTCTTGCCCACGCTTCAGCAATAGTCGAGGAGAAAATTCTCATAAAGAAGACCAGAGCCTTGGTGATCAAATGTGTCAGAGGCTGAGCAACAGGAAGGACAGGCCTGGCCCAGTCTGGGTGGAAGCCAAAGGCAAGGAGCCCTGGTGGCGGCTTCGCCGCAGACTGGCCCAAAGGCCTTAACATGGAGGACGCCAGCAGCTTGGCAGCGGCAGCGACAGGGAAACTTCCCTCGCTAAGACACATGTGCGACTCTCGGGGCATGGTCCCTGAGGGCTCAGAGCTCCTTGGGGACTGCTGAATTAAACCCAGGACAAGCGCACAAACCCTGGATCCTTGAGCTGTCTGTTCTCCCCCTGGAGCTTAAATAAGCATGAAAGTGCAGGGAATCTGGCCTTTGAGACTCAGTGAGGCTCAGCTCAGAGACCAGCTTGGCCCTCTCCTTGCTACCGAGCTAAGTCACACCCTCTCTGGGCACTCCTCCCTTGGGAAAAGTAGAAGGTGGACTGGCTGATTTGTTAACTTCCTCTCTGCTCTGACCGTCCCCAACGTGGGATTATCTACACGAAGAGGGGACACAGAGGGGAGAAATGAAGAGGCGTTTCCGAGAAGATGGGCGACCCAGGCAGTTGTCTGTTTATAGGTAATTGGCCATGTGTGTATTACACGTGTATGTGTATTTATGACGTGTATATTGAGGAATATGGTGCTATCCTCTGGGAATGTATTATCTAATGGAGATAAGAAAGGAAGAAAGAAAGAGAAAGAGAGAGGAGGGAAGGGAGCAGAGGGAGGGAAAAAGGAGAGAAGGAAGGAAGGAGAGCCATCTTACCTACTTTGTGTGGTGAATTAACACAAAATGCACAAAAACTAAAGGATTATAAACAGAAAATGTTAGACACCAACACATTCGTGGCCCCAGCAGGTGGAAAGCCTTGCTTGGAGTTGGGGATTTTGTTCTTCACTCCTTGCACCTTTCCCGCCTTTCCACACGGCACCCCAAAGAGCTAATTTGAAGTGGCTGGGAGGACTTTGGGGAGAGTGTGGGCAGCTGCAAAGATTTCAGGATTGGAATCCAGACCGAGGTTCTGGTTTTATTTATTTGTGACCCTGGCCAAATAAAAATCCCTGAGCTTCAATTGCATCCCCTCCAAAACGGAGGTCTATCCCTTGACCACACATAACTACTAAGAGAGGGGGGTGCAATCAGGGGTGACAGAAGCTGGCTTAGCCCAGGGCAGCATGGGGAACCAGCCCTTTTCAAATCGTGAACCACGGTCCACGGACTGTGAGTTCTCCAGGAGGTTAATAGATGTTCTTAGAATGAAAGAAAACAGACCACGTTGTCAAGGAAGTTTGCAATATACAATGACAACATCCATTATCAATAGGAAAAGGTTTAGCAAAATCCTCTAGTTGAAAAAATAATTTTATAAGAGAGAAACTAATCACAGAATCCCTATTGATATCTTGAGGCCTTCTGATGTCCCATGGAATCCAGAGCGGGACATTTTACACTGATCAACCTATCCTCATGGGGGGGATGCCTGAAATCATGGATAATGATACTGAATGCTGTATATACTATGACTTTTTCATATATACACATACCCATGATAAAGTTTAATTTATAAATTAGAAAGGCACAAAAATAACTGATAATAAAATAGAACAATATAATAAAAGTTAAGAGTATTCGGTGTCTCTTTCACATTCTTTTTTTTTAAAGATTTTATTTATTTATTCATGAGAGACAGAGAGAGAGAGAGAGAGAGAGAGGCAAAGGGAGAAGCAGGCTCCCAAGGAGCAGGGAGCCCGATGCGGGACTCAATCCCAGGACCCTGGGATCATGACCTGAGCTGAAGGCAGACACTTAACCATCTGAGCCACCCAAGCGCCCTCTCTTTCACATTCTCTCAAAATATCTTATTGTATTGTACTTGCCCTTCTTCTTGTGATTAAGTGAGATGATAAAATTCATACATGATGAGATGAAGTGAGGTGAACGATGTAGGCATTGTGACATAGCACTGGGCTACTATTAACCTTCGGGCAATACCTCGGAAGGAGGATCATCTGTATCCAGACCAGCATTTGTCCTTGGGTAACTGAAACCAGGGAAAGCGAAACCTCAGGTAAGGGGGTTATGACACATTCCAGGAAGTAACTGGAGTGAAGGGAGGGCCAAAGAAGAGAAAGACTTTGAATGCCAAGCCAAGATTCAACCTTTGGTGATGGAGGGCTTAAAAAAATTTCTTTTTCTTCTTAATTACAAAACCAATAGAATACAACCTCCTTAAAAATGGAAGTTTTTTGAGTAGGGGTGTGACATGGTTCTTGATTGAAGAGAAATCAGTCTAACAGTTTATGTGTAATTGATTATGAGAGAGTCGCTAAGAGCATTTTTGGGAATGGGTGGTAGTGACAGAAATCAAAAGAACAGACAGAAAAGCAAGGGGACATATCATAATGTTGAGCAAGTAACTTTGAGTTTGATGAGTGATGTTAAAGCAATCTCCAAAGTTTTAAGAGTTTTCAACCTGGAACACCAGGAAGGTGATGTTAGTGCAGAAGAAAAGAGTGACAAAGGGAAGCTGGTTGAAAGGATAGGGTTCCCTCTCCCTCTTTCTGACATTGTGGTGTGTGCATCTGACTCTGTGCACAGACCTCATGTTTTCTTACACAACTTTTAGGATCAAGGGCTTCCTGGTTGAGAAACAGAAGTAGAATCAACCTATTCCCCATGGATTCCGATGAAAACAGGTACAACTCCAAGAGGAGACATTGGAGAAGAACCAAACTGATGTATAAGGAATCACTTATGAGATGGCACATATTTATACTGTATCAAGGTCACTAACATCTTACCATGTCATGTTGAAAAGGTCACCACTCTCTCTGGACAGTTGGATGTGTTTTATTAGGAAAATAATTTTCTTCTCTTTGTTTCTCTGCTTCTGCACTAGTAGGTTGGTTCAGTGATAAATATATGAGAGCTTTTGTTTGAAAAAAAAAGAATTGAGAATGGGTTAAAGAGAAAGACATCAAATTTTGTCTGAAACATACATAGCTGTTGAGTTTCAGTCACATCCCATCTAGAGGGGAAGGAAATCCCAGACAGGAACTCAGGCAGACTGGAAATACAAATCTGGGAGTTCTTAAGACTCCTGCTCTTTGAAGGGATTCATTCTCTGAAGAAACATAGAAAGCACAGACTAGTAGCAAGAGATGAGATGGCAGAATTTCCAGGTAGAAGTTGGACGAAGACTGAACAGGAGACCAGAAGAGGCAAGTTCCCCAGAAACCATGAAAGACATTTCAAGAAGTAGGGAGTGTCCTCTAGATGCTGGAGATTGGAGAAAATGCAGACCAAGAAGAGTTCCTGTAAGGGGAATCACTCCATTCTCAGTAATATGAGAGAAGGATTTTAGTGGCAGGATTAGACAGCAGCCTGACAGGGAGGAAGGAATTGGCAAGGGAATGAAAGCAGTGGGCCAGGTCCACAGGCATAACATGCATGTCCCTTGGAGGCAGAGAGGCAGTCACTTCAGTCCTAGGGCACAGGGCTCTTGTCTCAAGGCCGAGAGAGGTTGGAGGAAGGGTCTGAAATGCAGTGGAATGAAGGCCCTGACCTAGGTTTTAGGCTCAGATGTAAGTGCTTGTCTAGGATGCTAAAGGCCTTCAGATCCCACAGAAGCTCAAGGGGAATTCTTCACTGGTGGTAGTAAGGAAACTCTTTCCCACCTAGCACTGCAGTTGGCTCCTCCCTCTGCACAAAAAGTGGCCACACATGTCAAAGATCAACTCCCTCCTGTTCAGAAATGCTTTCCATCCTGGTGGGGAAGTCACCCTTTTGACTTAGTAGTCTTCTAAGCTGTAGGCATGTAGGTGTACATAATACTTTTTTGCTCCAGTAAAGGGTTATCACTAGTGCCATTTAATTATGTCAATAACAACCAGGTAAGATTTGTTACTACAGTCTAGGTTTTTGACCTAGAGACTAAAGAAGCCTGACAGAAAGGGCTCCTGGGCTCCATCTGGACTCAATTCCAGAGTTTCCAGCCATCCAACACCAATGAAACTACACTCTGCTCCCCACCCCTGGATACTTCAGGTGCTACCTGACTTTCTCTTGCGGGGAGCAGGAGGATGACTTAGGCCAACCTCTTGATTTGGTAGTCTCTATTTCTCTCTGAAAAGACACTGACTTTTTACTATCCTTTCCCTGGGAGACCCAGAGCCAATTCCTATGACCTGCTAAAAGATGCAAGTTTCAGTAGATTAGCAATTCACATATGTGAACCTCAAAGTGCTTGGCAAACCCAAATGAATTTTGCAGTCCAACAATCTTAGGAGGCAATGATGGAAGGGGCACTTTGCTCTGGTCACCTGAACTGGCAAGTGACACTGGAGGACTTTAACTTTTGTGCTTAGTACCGTTCCCACTGGTATGAACCAGCTGTTATTCTTCACTGTTAGTGGGCACTCTTCCTTGTCCACAACCCTAACACCAGTAGGGGGTCTCTGCAGGCTGGCACCCACCAGGCCCCTCATTTTTCTAACTACCACTGAGGCCTTGCCTTCCTTGCTGCCTGTGCAGTCACCTGGCTCAGTTCCCATTTCCCTATTTGGATGTGAATGTCACTTAGCCAGTTTGCCCACATGATTTCCCAGACCCGGGAAGGGACACGCCTTGATGCAGAGAGATGCAATCGCTACTACCACTGTGGAAAGGAAAGCCATCCTTGGTATGGGTCACATGTCCTTTTCATTTTTTTATGTCAGAAGCTGTGCATGTGTCATCCATTTTGGTGGGGCATTTCACTTCCTCTGATGAATGCCCATTTGCCTTGGACTCTTCCAGGATACAATTTCCCAGGCAATAGGGCTCTTGTTTATGTTTAGATTCCAGACTTCTCGGACATCCCTTAATCCAACATCTCTGCCTCTAGGCAATGCCTTTTTCCAGAGAATAAAGAAATTTTGTACATTCTTAAAATAAAAAGTGAAACATAATTATAGGTCCTGACATTTCTAGGGATCAGTCTGGGAATTACACAAGACAGCCCTGAAATAACCTCACTTCATTTGCAATCTCCCTTTGACAAAGTTAATTTCGGTGGCCTTGACCCTGGTTATGGTGCCCCACTTGCCCTTTTCTCTTGGAGTTAGGGGACTCTAGCAGACCTGTATCCAGAAATTTCCCACGGCTTGTCTAAGAGAGAGATAAGGCTCAGGAAGTTTTTGGTTCCTAACGTGTCTCAACTTGGCACAAGGACTCAAGAGGATAGGCCCCTCTTCTTCTCCCCGTTCCTGCACATAGGCCCAAAGTGAGATTAAGGCAATGCAAGTTTAGGATCCAGCCATAGAGTAGCAGTGGGATGTGAACAAGTCGCAGTTGCCCTGTAGGTCTCTCCATTTCTCATGTATAAAATGAAGCGTTGGACAATGAGCTGCTCTTTGATCCCAGTTCAATTCAGTCACTATAAAAGCACTAAGGGACTACTTAAACGAATAAGGCTGGATCCCTGCTCTCAGAAAGCATCCTGCTTAGTGATGGGAATGAAAGGAAAGTGCCGTACACGGTGCACTCTCCTCAGTGCAAACTTTGAGACTGGTGTTCTCATTTCTGATATGGCTGAGTAAAGTAACTGGCCTAGCTCCTGTGGGTTCAACTGCAGCTCTGCTAGCCACCAAATTCTGAGTGGTTATTGTCACCCAGACTGGCTCAGACACTTGCAGAATGTGGTAAGTGTTACAACAGAGGTGCAAACAAGGGGCTCTGGGAACACATTGTCTTCATGTTTCCAGTGGCTTCCTTCCCTAGCCAAGGACTCTGTCAACCTTGCCACTTGAGTCCAGCCAGGCTGAGTTCAGTCAGGGAATCAGGCCCCACAGGGCTGCCTGCCAACCTCCCATTCCTGTGACTCTCAGGATTTATCCTTTACTTTTCTTCCAGGAATGACAGCCTACTTGTAACAATAACAATAATCCCTTCCACCATCGCTTCATGGTTTACAAAACAGTTTCACATCATTTAATCACATTCCTACAATATCTTCTTGGTATCCCTTTAGTATAACATTCTGCCTTGCCTGACAGGCCTGTTTCCCTTTATTGCATTCATCTTGGTTCACAAGTTCCATCCTATAATTCAGGTATCTCAGTACCTTGCACATTTCTGTGCACAAAGTGGGGGAGATAAAAGTTTGCCGTATTGAATCCTCACTGTGTTGTGGGTCTTTCTCATGGCTGCTTTCTTCACCCCTTTGATTCAACGGTTGTTTGGTTGTCTACTAAGGGCAAAGCTGGGTTCTTTCTTTCTTCCTTTCTTCCTTGCTTTCTAAGTAATCTCCACACCCAACGTGGGGCTCAAACTCACGACCCTGAAATCAAGAGTCACATGCTTTTCCGATTGAACCAGCCAGGTGTCCCAAAGCTAGGTTCTTAAAAAGATTTTATTTTTAAGTAACCTCAATACCCGATGTGGGGCTTGAACTTACAACCCTGAGATCCAGAGTCCCATGTTCTACCAACTGAGCCAGCCAGACTGCCCAAAGCTGGGTTCTTTGAGGGGGATATCAGGCAAGGAGTTCAGATCAACAGTGGGGAAGACAGAGGCAAAGGACTCTGTCACCTGTGGGCCATGGTAAGTCCTACAGCAGAGGTGCAAACACTGCAGTTTGAGTGACTGATGAATTTTGTCTGGGGGTGGGTGGGAAGCAGGAATGCTTTTTTTTTTTTTAAGATTTTATTTATTTATTTGACACAGAGAGACACAGTGAGAGAGGGACCACAAGCAGGGGGAGTGGGAGAAGGAGAAGCAGGCTTCCCGCCGAGCAGGGAGCCCGATGCAGGACTCAATCCCAGGACCCTGGGATCATGACCTGAGCCGAAGGCAGATGCTTAACGACTGAACCACCCAGGTGCCCCAGCAGGAATGCTTCTTGGAAGGGACCCACCCAGTAGAGAAGGAAAGGGGCTGAAGAACTCGACAGGGGTCAGAATCAGGAATGGCCACAGATTTGATTGACCCTTGGGAAAGAGAAGAGAGCTGCACAGAAAAACACTCTCAAAAAAAGAGGAAAGAGGGAGGAGAAAAGAGAGGTGCTTGAAGTCACAAGTTTCTCCTCTGGTCGGGGGAGGGACATACAAGGTAGGAATTTCCCGAGTTATCTTTAGATAGGAAGGCCACAGCACATAGCCCCCACTGCCCCTCAGCCAAGGGAGGGAGCGGGCCAGTGGCCCCTATAGTGCTCAGAAAAGAGCTAGGGTATGCTCCCCAAAATACTGTCCAGGAAAGGAAGTGGGCCCTGAGTTCCCCCAATTCTCCTTAGTAAAGGGGGCAAGGGCCTGAACCTCTACCAATTTTCTTAGAAAACAAGAGCTAGGGTTGCGAATCTACAAAATCACCCTCATCCTGGCAATTCTCGGAAAAGCGGGCAGGGCAAGACTCGCCAAAACTTTCTTCAGAAGAGGGCCAGAGCAAGACCCTCCAAGATTCTCTTTAGGAGAGGGACTAGGGCAAGATTCCTGGATTCTCCTCAGAATGGGGGCTAGGAAACGAATTCCGAAGATTCTCCTCAGAACGGGGGCCAGGGCCAAGAATCCCCAAGATTCTTATCAGAAAAGGTCGAACCCACAACTCTTGTCATAAAAGAGCGCTGGGGATAACGCATTCCCTCGGGAACAAGGCCGAGCCAAGGGCTGCCCAGTCTCCTCAGAGCGCGCCTCACGCGGCCCCGCCCACTGCCCGGCGTAACCGCCCCACGCCCGCCCTGCCCAGGCCCTCTCCGGTGCATTGTGGGTGGGGCGCCCCTGCTGAGCACTGCGGGGAACCCCCTGCCCAGCCAGTTGTCGGCCGCCCGGCGGCCCAGCCGAAACGCCCTCCGGGGTCCGAGCGAGCCGGCCAAGAATTGACGCGTCTCCAAGTCCCCGCCCCTCGTGGCGTTCCCGCCCCGAAGCCGAGGCCCCGCCCCCGAAGGGCCATGACTGGCCCCGGGGTCCGCTCCACTCTTTCATTGGCAGACCGCTTGTCAGTCACCCCGTCCCACCTCCTCGGGACCGCCCAGACCGCCGGCGCGATCCCGAGGGCCAGCCGGCTCGCGCTTTCATTGGCTCTGGGGCACTGTCCGTCTTGAGGCTGGCCACGCCCTCCATGGGAAGCGGATCCCCGGAGCCTCAGCCGGACCTCATTGGCCTGCGGCGCCGCCACTCGACGAGACGCGCCTCAACCCGGAAGTGTGCGAGGCGAAATCTGCCTAGCAACCGGGGAAGCCGGGCTGCGAAGCGGGCAATTTCAGTGTGAGAAGGAGCGGCGAGACCGAGCGGCGGCTCCGAGCGCGGCGCGGCGGCTCCTCCCGCCCGGGGTCAGCGCCCCGGCGCGCGCACGCGCATCCCCGCCACCCGAGCGCGCTCCGCGCCGCCCGCGCAGTCGCTCGGTCGGTCGTCCGTCGTCCTGTCGCCGTCGCCGCCGCGGGCGCCACCTGAGGGAGCCGCCGCCGCGGGACCCGAGCTGATCGGACCGGACCCCGCCTCCCGAGGCCACCCGGGGCCCAGCAGCCGCCCGCAGAGGCGCCGAGCAACTTCGGTGAGTGAGGGGCCGGCGCCGCTGGTGGCGGGTCCCCGGCTTCCGGTGCCCCGGGCTTCTCTGGGGCTTCCGCTTCTCTGAGGGGACAGCCTCCGATGCGCGGACCCCCCTGTCTGAGGGACCCCCGCTTCTCTCAGGGGAGACCCCCTTCTCCGAGGGACCCCCATCTCTGAGGGACCCCCACTTTTCTGAGGGACCCCACCTCTCTGAGATACTCCTTTCCTCTGAGGGACCTCCACTTTTCTGAGGGGCGCTCCCCTTCTCTGATGGACGCTCCACTTTTCTGAGGGACCCCCTGTCTCTGCGAGGGAGCCCTCCCTTCCCCGTGTCTTTGAGGGACTGCCTGCTTCACTGAGGGCCCCGCGCCCCTTCTCTGAGGGCCCCGCCTCCCTGAGCCCCCTCCTAACTTCTCTAAAGAGACCCCTGCTTCTCTGAGCGGTGCTCTGTCTCTGAGGGACCGCCCCCCGATTTCCTGGGGACCCTTCTCTCAGGAGACACCCTGCTTCTGGGGGACCCTCCTCGCTTCTCTGGGGGGGCCCCACCTTCTCTGAGGAGACCTCTGGGCCTTTCCAGGGACCCCCCCCCCCACGTTCTCTGAGGAGAGCCCTGCTTCTGTGAGCTGTTGTCCCTCATCCCTTTTTGCCCTTGCTTTTCTAAGGTGTCTCCCACTTTGCACAGGGCCCCTTTCCCCCTACCTTTCTGAGATGCTCTCCCTGCTGCCCCCCCTCCCTGGGGGACCTCCTCCTTCTCCCAAGCGACCCCGGCTAATCTGAGGTATTGCTGCTTCTGTCAGAATCCCTTCTGGGCGTGTTCCCCACTTTGCTGAACTATCCCCACTCTTGATGGGACCCCCTACTTTTTGATGGGCGCCTTCTCTTTCCTGAGGGGTCCCCCACTACCCTGAAATGCCCATTCATCTGACTGGATCGTTAGTTCCCAGAGGAAGAGTTCCCCACTTTTCCAAAATGTTTTCTTTTGGGCTCTCCACTAACCTGTGGAAGCCACAATTTTCTGAGGGGTCCCTGGCTCCTCCAGAGCTTCTCCCCCTAATATGGGATGTCCTTCTCCTAGGCGATCCTCATGTCTCTTAAGTGTGCTTCCACTTTTCCAAGATATCCTCTGCTGGTGGGAAACACTGTGGATTTCCTCACTTCTCTGGTGCCTCCCGCATTCTGAGGCATTCCCTTCTCACTTGCCTGAGGACATTTCCCCCTTTCCTGAGGTTTCCTGCCTGATTCTCTAAGGGAGAAGCCCTTCATTTTCCTTGGATCCCCTAACTTCAAGCTTCCCCTGTTTCTGTTTGGGGTACCCTCTTCCTCCTTCCTGGAAGGAGAGACCAGAAATGTCCCCCCTCTTCTGTCTTCTTTCTTGCCAGATTGGAGGAGGAGTTCTTTGAACTTTGACCTCAGCTTCCAAGGACCTGGAGAATTTTGTGGCTGGAAAGGAATTTGGGAGACAGTCAAACAGACAGTTTCTCTTGTCCTTCTGAGACCTGCTAGATTTGAGGGGGAGCAGGGGCTGTTGCCAGATGACCACTTTGGTTACTCCATTTTTGAGCCATGGGCCACCACAGTTTTGTCAGGCCATTGTGGAGGTGGGAGGGACAGGGCTGGAGCATTGTCCTCCTATTATTCCCCATTATCACACTGTCAGGCTGTGGGACCGACCCACTTCCTGTCCCATCCCTCAGTCCTTCTGCACAGTGTAGCACACCACCGTCTCACCCCCCCCAAAAAAGGAGAAGCAAAAACACTCCTTCAGGTCTTCCTGCTATGTTTTCTCTGATTTGCCCCTTGATCTCTAGAGGATCCCCAGTTTGTGGGCCAGTCTGGTTTGAATGGCAGGGCAAGAAGCAGGAAATGGGTCACCTTAGATCCAGGAACAGTGGAAGGGAGGCAAAGGACAGGGAATTTGACAGTATTTCTCTAAGTTTTAGGTAACTTCAGCCTGGCCCAAAGGAAGTTTTTACACGGCTTTTACAAATCTCATGTGTACTTTTTTTAATGGCCCACCCTGGATTCCAAATTCACTCCAGTAGCTAATTTTATCTGCTTTGCCAAACGCAGAGCTCTCTGGAGCCCAAGTAGATGAATGCTGGCATTGAGAGATGGTCCAAAGGACAGGAATGAACTCAGTTTGAAACCTGAGTAACTTGTAACCACTTCGTGTCCATGTACAAGTCTCGGGCTAAAAACACGGGGAGAATGTATTTGAAGTGGAGTTCTGAAATGTAGGCTGAACTGTTTGGTTTAGCATTTCAACAAGTTCTTCTCTCTGACTGTGCTAGAACTGCAGTTCACTTTACAGTGTGACTTCAGGCTGTCTCTCTCCTGTTCATTTCCATCTGGGTCTTGCTTAATTTGAGTCCTTTGTGAAGATTCCTGCCGAGGCTATAATTTGAGTTCTAAATCTGTCGGTGGACCATGTGGACACAAGTTTCAACTCGAGCTATTTTCTTCTGTAGAGAAGCGCTTGGAGAGTTTCCTAGGCCCTTTGCTCCTGGGGTAGTCAAGTCCAGGCAGGAAGGTGCTGCAGACCTGGATGTTCTCCTACTGCCTCTTCCTGGTCAGTTGTAGGCACTGCCCTGATGGGAAGGGGAAGGATGTTGGGGAGCTTGGGGCTTAGGGTTTCCTGAGACAGGGCAGAGAAGTGCCAGCACATATTTATTATTTTGAATGAAACCCATAGGACCAGTAGGATGGGGTGTTGGAAAGGGAAGGGGGAGCTTTGAAGTCAGAAGGACTTGATTCAGGTTTTGGTCTGTCCTTCCTAGTTGTGTGGTCTTTTACAAGTTATAATGCAAAATCAGCGCATTACTAAATATTTGAGGGGTCACATATCTATGTGTGTGAAGGTGCCAACAGATGGGAAGTGCTTCCTAGACAATGAATGAATGAATCTGAGGTAATGAAGGGGAGGCAGCCAGCATAATGCCTAGCACATGGTTGGTGTGCAATAAAGGTTGACTGTTGTGCTCAAGAGATTAAGGTTCTGGTCTGAACTTCCAGACCAGGAAGCACTTGATATTCTGCCAAGGCTAAATATGCTCATAGAGAAAGAAATGTGGTATGTCTCTTGCAAAACCCATTGCCACCCTGGGTCTTGTAGCGTTTTTCTGTGTTCAGATAGCAGATGTGAGATGGATTTGCTGTGTAGCAGACATTTGTGTTGCCTTGGCCTTGCCTTCTGCCTCTGTAAAATGGGGTGATTGTGAGTTGAGGGCAAGTAGGGAGATGTATTACCATAATTAGACTGTAGGAAAAATAGAAGTTTATAATGAACTTTAGGAGTTGTGGGAAGAAAAAAGTAGGTGAACTATAAACCTAAAGGATCATATCCATATTTTGGGACTGTTTGAGTGAGTGATATACAGCAGTTACTTGGTGAGTGTCTCTTCTTACACATTAGAACCTTAAAAGCAGAATGTTCTTTTAGAGTAATGGATCAGATTTGAGGACAAAAGACTGGGAAAGTGATGTACAAAGGCATTTGATGTCCCATAATAATAGTGCATTGAGAGGGCCAGTGTGTGGCTTAGTGCCCATGAGGAGATCAGAGTTCACCTTGAGCTCCCAGGATCTAGAGAGCTGTAGAAGATGCTAACTTAGCCTCTGGGGGTGAGGGTGGAGGTAGGGGCTAGGGTGGGCAGGACATTTTTTTTTTTTTGAGAGGATTCTTTTTTTTTAGCCATTAGTGAAAGTCCTAAAATCATGACCAGTGAGTTGGGCCTAGCCTTTTTCACTTACTAGTGTGGTGACAGATGGCACTTGCCTCTAATATCTAAAACCCAGGGGGAAATAATGGGTGAAAATCTGAGCTAGGCCTCCACTGGGCTACTCCCAGGTTTGAAGGATTCCCCCCCACCTTTGAAATTATACCCACTCCCTCCCTCTTTCCCTCCTTCCTTCCCTCTGCCTGTCTCTCTGTCTGTCTCTCTCTCTCTTGACTTTGCTATTGAGGCAAAGAACCACCAATCTTAAATTTCTCTTAATTCTTTTAAGGACAGTAATTTCATTAAAGAAAAAGGAACAAAGTTTTATTATTTTTAAAGTATAAAAAAATAAGGTAAATAACTTTAAAGGTATCACTATCCCTTTTGAAATTATGCTGCATCTTTTGTGTGCCACAGACTTCACTTTGGTGGATGGTGGCGCCACCACCAATTCTCTTTTATCTAACAGGAAGTTTTTTTTTAACTTTTTGTTTTAATTGAAAGATCCTTACAGCAATAAAAACCCTTGGATAGTTAGAAATGATATTGATCTAGGTACATTTATTAGATGTAATGTAACATGGTTATCTGTCGGTGGGGAGCTCTAAAAGGCATGTGGGTCCCAACACTGCCCAGATTCTAACTCTGGACGATAAACTGTTGATTTATATAACTGAAATAGCTAGGGAAGTCAGGGTTTCCTTCCTGTTAGAGACAGCACTGGGGGCATTAAATCCCTGTGGATCTTGATGATTAGAAAGAAGCTGACCTCTTTTGGAATTGGGAAATAGCTACTGTATGAAGTTGTTCCATCCAAATGAATGGAAGGTGTTATTTTTAATTTGTAGTATTAATTTTGGTTTTATCCTCTCTGCAGCCTGGCTGCCTTTGTTTATAGTGGTGTGTTGTCTGAATAAGACTTTATCCCTTCAGGGGCACCTGGGTGGCCCAGTTGGTTAAGTGTCTGCCTTCAGCTCAGGGCGTGATCCCAGGGTCTTGGGATTGAGCCCCGCATTGGGCTCCCTGCTCGGTGGGAGCCTGCTTCTTCCTTTCCTCCCAGCTTGTGCTCTCTCTCACTATCTCTGTCAGTATCTGTCTCTCTCAAATAAATAAAAAATAAATAAAATCTTTAAAAAAAAAAAAATTTATCCCTTCAAACTGGCCTATAAGGGACAGTTTTAGCACCCAACTAAACGAGGTTTTTCTGTGTGGCTGTAAGGTAGGGCATTTTTTTCTTTTTTATTTATTTTATTTTTTATTTGACAGAGAGAGAGAGACAGCAAGAGAGGTACTACAAGCAGGGGGAGTGGGAGAGGGAGAAACAGGTTTCCTGTTGAGCAGGGAGCCCGATGTGGGACTCGATCCCAGGACCCTGGGATCACCTGACCCGAAGGCAGACGCTTAACAATTGAGCCACCCAGTCGCCCCCATTTTTTTATTTTTTTAGTTTAACTTAAATTGGATTGAGATACAGTGTTAAATATTCTGGCTCATGTAACTTCTTCCTATGGCAGCAAATAATCCAGCAATAAATGTTTACGTGCCTACAGTGTGCCAGGTGCACCATGCTGGGTGTTGTGGGCCTAGCAGTGAGTAGGACAGATGAAGTCGGTTTTCAAGGAGCTTACATCCCAGTCACAGACAAGAAAACAATCGAAAGAAAGACTACTGCAGGGCTTCTTTGGGAATATCCCTGGATGTTGGGAACTTGAGGTAGAGTTTCTTGGAGGTTTAGAAGTGAAACCTCACTATCCCTCTAATTTCCTCACTGGGCTTCTTGCTTCTGTTTCCTCCCTCTAGAAGGCAGAAATTTTGGCATTTTCCTGGTTGATTGTTGGCTTTTGGCACTAGTTGATCCAGGATGATGGTGACTGTAATCTTAGAGAAACGAGAGAATCTGGGATGGTCACTGCTAGGAGCATTTTCATTTCCACCTCGTTTGAAATCTTAAAAACAAATTCAGACAAGTGGAGTGCTTGGCTGTTGTTTATGGCATAGGAAAGAAAAGTGAGATTTGAACTAGATTGCTTTGTTGTGTATTAGTAAGTTCTTGGTGCACAGTTCCCTCTGCCCCAGGATTCCCTCTTATACTGGGACTGGGAAAACACTATTTTGACTTTCCTATGTTGTGGTCAGATTTGATGTTAGTCCATAGAGGTCAGTTAATGTTACAGGTGCTTTTCTTAAGGGTATTTGTGGGGGGTGGAGCCAGAGAGTTGGGGTGGGTATTCATTCAGGACACAGGCTCCAAGGGGGAGAGGGAGATTATAAGGAGAGTTTCTGGTAGTCTGTCTTCCTTTCCTTCAACCAAAGTACTGACACGGAGGTGAAGAGGCAGGCTCTGGCCGGAAGTGGGCGTGGGCAAGTAATGCAACTGTGCACGTGACCAGGCTCCCACCTCTGGGCTCTGCTGCCCTTGGGAAATGGATGCTTGCTCCCTCCTCACTTCCTGTTCCCTTGCCCTCCGGCGGAGTTCTTGGGTCCCAATTTGAGCATAGAAAACATGTTCAAATTTTCACTTTCTCCCTGGTAAGCTGCTTTGTCAGAGCTGGGAGCCACCAGGGGACTTGTACTTGGCAGTTCTGGGGGTTCAGCTAATGTACCTACAAACTGGCAGGGTAGCCAACAGGATGGTTCCCTTTGCTTACCACAGGAGCTTGCCTGCAGAGGGCTGCTCTGGAGATGTGTATAGAACTCAAGGAAGCAGACATTAGAAGGTCCTTCTGCAAGAGTGTGCTCTTGAAGAATGGTTTATTGTTATTTGTCTTTATTATCTTAGAAGAGTACCCTCTGTGGAGTAGAAACTTTAGAGTCAGAAAGACTTGGGTTTGTATCCAGATTCTGCCACTTGCTGGCTCTGTGACCTCAGGAAAGTGGCTTAACTGCAAATGGCTTAACTTCTTTGAGTCTCAGTTTTTCATTTGTGAGGTGGGGATGGTAAGCATGAAGCAGGTGGCCAGATTGTTGTAAGTGTCCAATAAAGATAGTTGTTATGGAATCATATAAAAGCTTACTGGCCCTCTTAAGATTGGCACCCAAGTTTGGATAGCTACCTATAGCATTTAATACTGTCTAGCAAACCAGTCCATGTTGGGGCCACAAGCTGGGTGCAACTAACTGAGGACCGATGATCTCGAGGTTCCCAGATTGGCTGATTTTTCTCAGTGAGTTTCCTCAGTTCATCGTAGCTTTACGCTGCTGTGCATCGCCTTTGTATACTTAATATATGGACTTGCAGTGCCCCCTGAAGCATGGATAGGGTAACTGGGAAAAAGGCTCAAATTGGCGGGTGGGCAAAGGAGGGGTGATAGAGAGAGCTACTTGTTAGATGGCTAGGCATTCTGGGGAGTGAAATAGCATGGGCATGGGCAGGGACCTGGAGGTGAAAAACAACCCGGTGAGTTCTCTTGACCTGAGGAGGTTATGAACATCTGAAAATCAGAGTTTGAACTGAGCACCTTTGGCAAGAAAAGTCCAGTTACCTTCAAAGGTAGAAAGTTTTATAAAATGTGCCATAGTAGAATTCAAAACTGAACTCAGATTAAAATATTTAAATTGAGATCTTAGTAAGAATTTTCAATCAGAAATATCAATGATATCCAGTGAAATCAGACCAACTGGACTCTCTTTAACGGTATATAGTCTACATGAAGTTTAATCTCCTAAGGAGATTCAAGAGAACAAATTTGGGTAGGCTGCTTCTGAGTTATTTTTCTTTGAGAATTGTTATCATTTAAGCTGGTCTAAAATCTTTAACATAGTAAAACAAGTTTTTAACTTGCATGACATTTTCAAGGTTTAGGTTTTATATTGATATTTGCGAAGCTTTCAAGTTTTATATTTAATCGCTTAAAGCATCTCTATTGAAGGTTTACTTTTGACTTAAATTTGAAATAAAGATCTTTTTCTTCTCAAACCAGGAGTTGATAAAATGTAGGCCTGATCAGGTTGGCATGCAAGAAGGCATGGGTGTTTTGTTATCAAGCTGTGAAGGAGAAAACCAGAAAGACCCATCCCCTGTATTTTTTTTTAATTTATTTTTAATTTTTTAAAAGGCTTTTATTTATTTATTTGAGAGAGAGAGCAAGGGGGGGGGGGCAGAGGGAGAGGGAGAAGCAGTCTCCCTGTGGAGCAGAGAGCCTGACGCTGAGCCTGATCCCAGGACCCCGAGATCATGACCCGAGTGAAAGGTAGATGTTCAACCGACTGAGCCATCCAGGTGCCCCAAAATTTATTTTTATTTTAAAGATTTATTTAAGAGAGAGCAAGTGAGCGCATGTGCGCAGGGGGAGGGGCAGAGGGAGAGGGAGACAAGTAGACTCCCCACTGAGCAGGAAGCCTGCCCCAGGGCTCAATCCCAGGACCCTGTGATCAGGACCTGAGCTGATGCTTCACTGAGCCACCCAGGTGCCCCCACAACCCCATTTTTTTTTAAAGATTTTATTTATTTATTTGAGAGAGAGAGAATGAGAGATAGAGAGCATGAGAAGGAAGAGGGTCAGGGGGAGAAGCAGACTCCCCGCTGAGCAGGGAGCCCGATGTGGGACTCGACCCCAGGACTCCAGGATCATGACCTGAGCCGAAGGCAGTTGCTTAACCAACTGAGCCACCCAGGTGCCCAGAATATCTGCCATTTAACAACCAGGGAGTGGTGTGTGAATTGGGTATCAAATTTTTAAAACATATTTTTCTTCATGTCTAAATCATGGATGTTTATTAACAGACCAATGATGTGACTAGCACTCTTTCTTTGCTAAGTAGGTTTGAATAGGCTGATCTCTAGACTTAAGACTGACATACAGCCTTTTTTTTTCTTTTTCCTGGTAGCTTTCTGATTTTTTTCCTTTTAATTTTTTTAATTCATAGAAAACAGTTCACTTACTTTTTTTTTTTTAAGATTTTATTTATTTATTTGACAGAGAGAGACACAGTGAGAGAGGGAACACAAGCAGGGGGAGTGGGAGAGGGAGAAGCAGGCTTCCCGCCAAGCAAGGAGCCCAATGTGGGGCTCGATCCCAGGACCCTGGGATCATGACCTGAGCCGAAGGCAGATACTTAACGACTGAGCCACCCAGGCGCCCCCACTTACTAACTTTTCAAAGACTTAAAATTGATCTATATCAGGTGGGCATTTTTTTTGTAAGCCATGTATAGACACAAAAGAGATATTCCTTGCCAAGTGGTGACACATGCAGATGAAGACAGAGTGGGAGATATACTTCCGGGTTCACAGTGATACATCTAGCCGTTTGTATTTAACCCTTCAGTGGAACATTTGTGCTCAGAATTCTGTAGTAGTGGGACTTCCTCAGGGCCACACAGAGACTAAGTACAGATGGAGCCTGAACTCCATGTTGCCTGACACTAAGTATACGGAATTGTGGTTAGAAACGACACTCAAAACAAACATATGCTGACAAAGTGGCCCATCTCTAGAGAGCTGTGTTTCAGAGAGCTTTTCAGTGTATATACGACAGGGATGCGTCAGAGGGGTGCAGATCTGTCTCCCACAAACTCCTAATCTAGTGTAAGAATGCTATTACTTAAAAAATGACATTTGTTGTAGCAGGCGTAATGCACTGGGAATACTGTATTTTTCATAAAGTACCACTGTAATAGTCCCTTTAACTATTTTCTGGTCCTTGAAAAAGGTACCAAAAACATCAAAGTACTAAGGAAATGATATTAACATAGGAATGAATCTTTTCCTTCTCTTTCTCTACCAATTGCATTGTAATGTCACTATGTGAGTATGAATTCGGGGTGAAATAAGAAACTTTAAAACAATCCTCCTTAGAGATTGTAGTTATGATTGTCCCTAAACTCAGTGAAAACTGTTTTAGACTTCTGAGCTCTAAAAATGAGAAGTATGGAGGCACCTGGGTGGCTTAGTAGGTTAAGTGTCTGACTCATGATTTCAGTTCAGGTCATGATATCAGGGTCTTGAGATCCAGCCCTTTGTCGGGTACCACGCCGAGCATGGAGCCTGTTTAAAATTCTCTCTCTTATTCTCCCCTGCCACCCCACTCTGTGCCCTCTCTCTCTCAAAATAAATAAATATTTTAAAAAATAATAAAAACACAAAGTATGGAAAGCGGTCAGTGCTCTTTTTCATAAAAGTACTTTTAAAAAGATTTGGTACACTTTTGCATGAACAACCTGTTTATTCTTTAGAAAACAAGTGGGCGCCTGGGTGGCTTAGTTGGTTGGGCGTCTGCTTTTGGCTCAGGTCATGATCCTGGAGTCCTGGGTTCGAGTCCCGCCTCGGACTCCCTGCTTGGTGGGGAGTCTGCTTCTCCCTCTGACCCTGCCCCCTCTCGTGTACTCGCTCTCGCTCGCTCTCTCTCAAATAAATAAATAAAATCTTTAAAAAAAGAAAGAAAACAAGTGGGAGCCTAGTGTCACTGATAGCAGTAATCTCAAAATTAGCTAAAGTCTACAAAACTAGGTCGGCTTAGCCTTCGAATTTAAGTAAGTAGATGACAATTCATTCTGTGTTTTGAGGGAGAAAGACATCTAAAAAGTTCCATCCCTTTTCAGCCCTTTCTGCCCCCAGAGCCCCACACTCCAGGTGTGGTCAGCTCTGGCCTTTGCCTCTGCTGTTCTGGATGCCTGGGATATTCATCTGTTAAGAACTGGCTCAAATGTCACATCCACAAAGATTTCCCAGACTCCTCCCCAGGCAGAGGAGCAGCCCCTTCCTCTGTGATTCCTCTCTTTCCTATGAATGCATTATCTGCATTGAAATCATTCTCCCTTTCTGTGCCACCAGCCTGTGAACTTCTGGAGATGGTGCCTGCAGGCTCCTCAGCTTGCAAAACCCTTGGGATGAGTGGTCTCTTAGACAGTTCTTGTCCATCAGTGTTTATCACATAAGACATCTTGAATCTTGTCCACCAGAAACTTTAAAGAAATCTCCTGATTAAAAACAAAAAAGTACAGTACCTTAAACATTCAGTAGGTGATGCTACTCCTTTTCAGTTTCATGCTACTATGGAGCCTTTGGCCAATTTTCTGCTATAAAAGAGGCCATGAACATACGGAATTCGGCCCAAATTTCTTTTCTTTAGTCCCTCTGTTGTGCAGGAACAGGCTCAGATGGCATTTAGAAGTTTATCTAACAGTACGTTAGAAAGATAATTAGAATATTTTTGCAGTGGTTAGGGTGGAAGGAGGCCTGGCTATTATTAGCAAGGATCTGATCTTTGAAGGATATTAAGTTTAAAGTGAATTTGGAAGGAAATTTTGCTTAACTAAATAACAGAAGTGTTTTCAAAGTATTATATTAACTGGTATCTGTAAGTATTAATTGACTGCCTTGTTTTTAGGGCAGAGGGAAAACTTCAACAAAAACATGGTACTAGCCTTATTTGTCTTTTAGTTTCTTTAGCTTTAGAATGGAATCTAAAGGTGATTGCATCATATTTCGTAATCAGCCTGCTGAACTATTTGCTGTTTAGTCCAGTACTAGACCCTGAGGTAGTAAGGTTTTTAGTCTGAGCAGCCTTAGCATTTGCCTGCCTGAGCTCTGGGGACCCCAAATAGGTCTGGATTTACTGTCACTTTTTCCATCTACACACCTGGCCCTATCACAAAAATAAACCCTGTAACTACTTCATCCTACCCCCACCCCTGCTTTCCCAGCTGGAGATGTTGGCACTGCCCTCTGGAGCAGCCCACCTGTCACCAGTACACACCTCAGTCCACAGGGGTGTGCCATTAATATGTTGCAGCTGATGCCTCTCTCTTTAAAACAGGGTGGTTGTCACCTTGGTGACTCACACAGGGCTCGCCAGTTCAGACTCTGGAATCTCTATGTCTGTTTCAAGTCTTGGGTCTCCCACTTGACCACACATTGCTGTTTGTAGTTAATTAAGTTGGCGTTAATCAAGACCCAGGTGAGGAGCAGTGAGGTAATATTTTGCTTGTATTGCTTTAATATACATCATCTGATTAATAGTCCTAGAGTAAAGCAGTTCTCAAAATATAAAGCTGCCAAATTACAGTGAAAATTTTGGATATTTGCTTTTAACCTGTTCTTGCGTGTGGGATCAGGGAGCCTCCCGCATTCCTATACCAAGTCACCTGTTTGAGAAGACTGTTTTTGTTTGGTTTTTGAATTTGAACATTTGAAATTCTTTGTAGCAAAGCAAATTGCTGACAAAACTGGGTCAGGGAAGGCATTTGGGGGTCAACAGTTTGCATTTTGTATCATTTTTAGTTTGAGGAATGCTTAGCTTTTGGCCCAGGGGAGTTGTGCCAGATGTTGCATTAAGCAGTTGGAAGATTTGGAGAGTGGGGTGGGGGGCGGAATCAAGGACAAAAAATTGCTAATTATGTGTGTAACTCAACACAATTAAAATGGGCCTTTTTGAACCTCTTATTGTGGGGGGGCACATGGCAGGAATACAATTTTATACGTAAAAGTTGTTCTACATTGTTTTTCAGGTTTGGAGTCAAGACCAATGGTGGGTTGAAATTACATTGAATCTCTTTTAAAAAATGAAATAGAATAGTTAATATCAGAGTTCATTGCAAGTGGTTAAAGTATGTTTGGTGAAACTTTTGCTTCAGTTGTATTAAGATGTGTTATAAAACAAATTAAAAACCACTAATCAGGAGTCTAGGAGTCTTATGAATTGTTTTAACTCCGGTAAAAGAACATGAAAAGGGCTTTTTTTGGTGACTCTTCAAAACATAATCTTGATATTGAGAGCTTTCTTGTGATATTAGATATTTTTTCTATTGAAATTGTGTTTCCCGGGGCGCCTGGGTGGCTCAGTCGTTAAGCGTCTGCCTTCGGCTCAGGTCATGATCCCAGGGTCTTCGGATCGAGTCCCACATCGAACTCCCTGCTCTGCGGGAAACCTGCTGCTTCCTCTCCCGCTCCCCCTGCTTGTGTTCCTTCTCTGGCTGTCTCTCTCTCTGTCAAATAAATAAAAAATCTTTAAAAAAAATTTAAAGAAAAGAAATTGTGTTTCCCTTTATATAGTTTTTAACATATCCAAAAGCCCATCCTTTCTCAGGTTAGACTTCTTCCCGTGTTTCCTTCTGGTCACTGGAGAGGGAAAGGTGCAGATTTGCCGTCTTGGGGGGGGGGGGCATTCACCTCCCAGAACACGGGGTGGGGGGTTGCAGATTGGGAGGTAACTGGAGAGGGAGAGCAGACATCCTCAAGTGTCTAGAAGTGGGTGGGTCTGGAGTTTACTCAGTATAACTCTCTTCATTGCACAGAAGTGATGGTTTAGCCGATACCCGGGAGCGCAGCTTCTGTGTGACGACCCCCGTGGGGGTGGCATTCTAACCTCCGTTTTCAGAAGCAGCTGAGTTGCTCCAGGTCAAGTAGCTCAGCTGGAGCGAGGTCAGTAGTGAGAGCGTCGTGAGTCAGCCCTGGGCGCGGTCCGCCAGGCTCTGCCGCCGGTGAGCTGGCGACGACCCCTCGGCCCTGCGGAAGGCACTGGGACTCTGCGGGGAGGGAGCCCGCCCGCACCCGCGTGGGAAACCAACCGGCGGAGCAGGGCGGCCCGTGGAGCGTAGTTCGGAGAGGCGGTGTTTCCGGGGCGGTGCCGGCCTCCCTTGCCCCGCCCTCCCCGCAGCCTTGCCCCGCCCCCACAGTAAGGCCCCGCCCCTCAGCCTTCTGTCCCCGCCCAGCCGGGCGCGGGCGGGCGGCGTCGCCTTTAAGAGCTCCCCGGTGTTTTGGGGGCCGCGGGCCGGGCGCGCTGACCTGGTGCGCATGTCCCGGGCGGTGACGCCGGCGCCGGGCTCCATGTGTGCGGCCGAGGGGCGCATTATCTGGCCGGCGGCGCGGGCGGGCGGGCGGACCGGCGGAGCGAGCGCCGCGGGCCCGGGCGGCCCCACAGGCGGAGCGAGCACGCGCGGCCCGGCGCCCCCGGCCCCTCCGCCGCCCGGCCCCGCAGGCGACCCCGGCCCCACGGCCCCACGAACCCGCGCGCTTCCCTAGGGCCCGGCCGGCCCGCGGCCCGGTAAGTTCTGGACCAAACTTGGCGGGGAGCAGGGGCCGGAGGGGTGGGGTCGGGGCTGGGATCGTGAGGTGGAGCCTGGAGCGGCAGGGGTGGCGAGGGTCGGACAGGGTCGGGGGTCAGTGGGCTCAGAGGGACCCCCGCGTGAGCATGGAAAAGTGCGAGCGAGTGAGTGAGTTCTATCTACTCCTTGTATTCTGGGAGCGTCTTGCTAGCACTACCCTAGAAAGTTCCGCGCTCCGACGCCTCCTAGGCACGTGGGGGCCGGGCCGGGCGGGGGTCCCGGAAAGTCTCGGCGTCGCCCCCCTTCCTTCTGCGCTTCCTCCGCGGTCGGGGGAGGGGCTGGGCCTCCAGTGGTCGTTTCCGAGCGGCCAGGACGGGCGGGGGCGGCGGGCGGGCGGCACGTGGGCGCGCTGGGCGGGGGGTCCCAGGCAGGGGGGGCGGGGGTCCCGGGCGGGCCTGGCCGCTGCGCTGAACCCCGCGGCGGCGGCGACGGCGGCGGCGGAGGATCCCGTGTCAGAATAAGAGTCCCCGCGCGCCCACGCCTGCAGGGCCGGCACTCTCCCTCCTCGCGCCCTTACTGCCTGACCCCCGGGAGCCGCAGGATCCTTCCCCCCTCTTCGGGCTCGAGCCGTTCTTAGGGACGTACACTTTAAATTTGCCTCCCCGTTTAGGCGGTGGCTGTATTGATTCTCCCCCCCCCCCACCTGGAATGGGTCGGCATCGGTGACTAGACAGCGGCAGCTGGCCTTTTAAAGGGATTATTGCCAAGAATCGGAATTGATCACTTCAACAAGGAAAGGCTTGTGGGCAGGGCCCCAGCCTAGAGCGTGATTGACACTTAGTGTGTGTGCACACACTGGGACCCAGAAATGAATGGGGATCCCTCTCTTAGGAACTGAATGTCAACCCTTGGGTGCGCGTTTCAGCCCTGCCCTGGGAACTTTGCGGGGGCTATTTAATTTTCTGTATTTGACCCAGCGTCTTTAGCTGTGTAGCTCATCCTTATCTTGAGAGCTTTGGATTCTTTTAGATCAAAGTCCGGATGAGTCACTTGAGCCTTTAATTTTTTTCTCTTCCTTACCCTTTTACTTCTTTCAGTTTTCTTGAGTACACAGTGCTTGTTAAGTGTCTGGTTCTGTGTGTCCATTTCGCACAGTGACACCTTCTGGCTGTGGCAGCACAGATAAACTGAGGGACAGAGCCTTCTGTGTAGTTGCTTCAGACTTGTACTATCTTTTGATTTTTTTTTTTTTTTTTTTTTTTTTTTCTGGTAGTGGTTACAAGTTTTCTTCTAAGTTAGATTAGGTTAAATAATGTTTACTGGCACCAGATCAGGATGCTAAGATTAGTAGCATGTTACACCTGACAGCAAGCTGTGGAGGAGGGCAGGATAGACACCAGTCCCCAGATATGAATGCCTTTTGTACACAGATATCTTCCTTGCCCATAACACTCCAGAGTGGTGGAGGATATAATCCCCACATTACAGGTGAGGAAACTAAGGCTCCTGGATGCCAGGCTGCTTGTTCAAGGCTACTGAGTGGTAGAGGGGCAGAGCTTGGCTTGAGCCTGATTTTTGGGGCATCAGAGCCCAGGAATGTTCCCGTTTGCAACCCACTGTGTGAGCATTTCCAGGTCGTTCCTAAAACAAGAGGCCGTTTACTTGTCCAGGCCCCAGTCAACTTCTGCTGGGAGTTCGGGGGATGACCTGATAACTTAGGGACACCATTGTAGCCCTGTGTTATCCTCAGAGAGCAGAGTTGGCCTTGAAGGAGTCAAGCCACAGACTTGCCACTTTGCATTTGCTTCCTCACTTTCCAACTCAGAAAAGTTGGCCTTTTTCTAGAGCAAGTAGTTTAGGATGGAGATTTTGAGAGCAATTTGCAATAGGTCCTTTCCTCGTGTAGTCCCCCATTTTTTGTCTTTCATCACATATTCCTCCCCTAAAATTCTGAAGCTGATTTTTACAGAGGATTACCTCTCATCTTGGATGTGATATAGAAATTGGGATGGGTCCTGTATTACCGATTTGGATGCATTGTTTTTTCCACTCAGATGACGTCATTTTTTTTTTTTTAGTGTCAAGTCATCTCTGTTAATGCAGTATCATTTGGCAAATCCTACAATCGTATATTTTGATAGTGAAGAAAGAAATAATGCTACTCTTGGAGTATAAATAAAATCCTGGAAGGATTTGTACCAGAATGTCAACAAAATTTCTGGGTTAGGGTGAGGAGTGGGTTTTTTTTTTTCCCTTAAACTTTCTGATATCTCTGTGTTTTGTGATTATTTAAAAAACAAGAAATGATTTCAAAAAGATATTTTTATTTTTTTATTATCATTATTTTTAAGTAATCTCTACACCTAATGTGGGGCTCGAACTCACAACCCTGAGATCAAGAGTTGCATACTCTCTTCCAACTGAGCCAGCCAGGTGCCCCAAGAAACATTTTTTGAGTAATAAAACACAGTTTAAAGACTCCAGTTCTTAATTCTTCAGTAGCTCTCACTTGCTTTGCATCGTTTATTTTGTGAATTTCTGGCATTGCAAGGAGTGATTTCTGGGTAGACTTATTCGGAGTGTATACTGTGCCTCCGGCACCGTGCTAGGAATCCCTGCTCAGTGGAGTTTACCATGAGATTAGTGGGAGAGAAATCGTAATTAATCTCATAAACATGGGGAAACTTAAAAGGGTCAAGGAGAAAAGGACGCTGTGACCTGGTGAGCAAGACTCAAGGGGGTATTTCTCCAACTGGGATTGGAGGATGTGTAGGAGCTAAGTAGGTAAAGAGAAAAGGGAAGAACATTTCTGATAAGAGTGTCTAGGACCGAAGGAAGATTAGGGTGTGTTGGAGCAGAGAGAGAGAGAGAGAGAGAGACACACACACACACACACCTACCCACCCCCCCCCCCCCCCCCAAGAGGGTCTGGGATTTACCTTGACAACAGTGGGATCCCTGTCGAAGAGGACAAGGCAGTGATGGGGTTCACAGCCAGGACCACCTTGAGCCTTAGGTAGCAGATCACTGAAGGATGCTTCTGAAGGGTGTGGGTGGGAGAGTAGTGAAGCCATTCTGAAATGTTGGCATTTTTTTTCTTTCTTTTTTTTTAAAGCGATCCTACATTTATTTTTTTTCTTTATTATTATTTTAAAGATTTGATTTCAGAGAGCACACGCATGAGAGAGCATGAGTTGAGGAGAAGCAGAGGGAGAGGGGGAAGCAGAGCCCCCACCAAGCAGGGAGCCCGACATGGGGCGCAATCCCAGGACCCCAGTCATGGGGTCATGACTGGAGCTGAAGGCAGACGCTTAGCTGACTGAGCCACCCGGTGCCCCTATTTTCTTTCTTTCTTTCTTTCAAGATTTTTTATTTATTTGAGAGAGAGAACACACATGAGAGGAGGGTCAGAGGGAGAAGCAGACTTCCTGCTGAGTAGGGAGTGGACTCGATCCTGGGACTCCAGGATCTTGACCTGAGCTGAAGGCAGTCATTTAACCAACTGAGCCACCCAGGCGCCCTGTATTTTTTTAAGTAATTTCTACCCTCCAACATGGGGTTTGAACTCACGACTCTGAGACCAAGGGTCACATGTTCTACCAAGTGAGCCAGCCGGGTGCCCCAAATGTTGGCATTTTCTGATATTTGTTCTCCTGGGGGAAAATTAAGAATGACTCTCAGAGTCTTGGATATTGTCAATTCCTAACAGAGACCAAAATGTAACGGCCTTACCAATGAGTTCAGTTAAGGAATGTCAGTGTGCTAACCTCCAAAAGTATGGGCAACTCAGATACTTGTCTGGAGAACTACCTGCTTGGACTTGTGATGTTTCTGGGTCATTAGATGGAATGAGCAAGGCTATTTTCCCTAGACCTTTTTCTCTCCCTGATAATTGAGTTAATTTATGCTCATTGTAGAAAACTGGAAAGATGATGAAACAGGTGATTAGGTGAGGTCTTTATGAGCAGTCGTCCTGGGGTAATAGAGCATCTCTGGGATTTCCTTGTAACAGTTGTTGGGTTGGGAAGTGTGGCAAAACCGGAAGAACAAGTTGGCAGTGTCATAATTTGAGGCTCACAGGACTGTGTTTGTTGCCTGCTAAGTGGGGTCGACTGTTAGAATGGATGCTCTTGAGTTATCTGAATTGTTTTAGAAGGTTAGTTAGACAGTCTGGCTTCAGGTTGCTATTCTTTTGGGTAATGATGTTCTAACTGTGCAAAGCTACATCTTGCACTGAATTAGAAGGCCACTGGTTAAGGTTAAGATAAAAGACGGGACCTGAAGTGATGGCAGGGAAGTGGAAGTAGTGAGGTTGGTTGGTGTTCTTAGAAGCAAAAGTAACAGCTGGGGACAGATCCTGCATACTCGTAGATGCTGGCAAACGTGATCCAGGACTTTTTAGTCAAGAGGAATGTCAGACCATGGGCTTATTGCCTCTCCCCTTGTTTTCTAGGCTGTATTTGTGACCTCTTTTTGTCTGATGAAAATGTAGGTTAGTCTTTTAGAAGACAAAGGAACTTACTCTAATTGAATACCTGCAGGTAGCCTTAGGAAGTGACTGGGAATCCTCCGGAACCCTCTGGGGGGGGGGGGGGAGGGCCCTTGCAGCTTCTCAGTGCACTGCACCCACTTTCTCAGGATCCTCAGAAAGGTAACCCTGTTTCTTGGGCAAGTTTGTCAGGGGCCTTGCCTTCTTGTTTCCTGGCTCCTTATATGAAAGGACTGAAGGCTTGATATCTGTCTGAGAATGAGAGAGACCAGCATCTGAGATAGAGCGTGCTGGCAGCATATGGACAATACCTGCAAGTGGGCTCTCAGCAAATTGAGGTAGGAGTTTTGGGGAAGGTTTGAGACTAGTACTTTGAGGTTGCTTGGCCTCAAAGATAGCTAGCTGCAGCTGGGGATGTGGGGTGGGTTGAGGAGAGAGTAGAGGCAGTGTGGGGTTGATGAGAAAATCTCCACTTGTTGAAGGTTGAAGAATCTTTGAGCCTTTCCTCCTCCTGCAGCTTTGTCTCCAGACATGGCACCACCTGATCTGCCATGCTGATCAGATCTTTTGATTTGAATCTTCAAACTTAATTCAGCCTAAATGAGGTGATGCCTTTGGGCACACTTTAAAAAAATACTGCTGTACTGTAGTGGCCAACCAGTTCCTCATCCAGGGCTACCTGCTGTTTGCTGAGTGAGAAGTGAGCCCCTGTGCCTATTTCCAGGCAGCAGGTCCCTGCAGTGGTGTCATAGACCAGCCCTGGCTTTGCCTTAGGTTGGGTGTAAGTTCCACTTGCCACTTTCTAGTGAAGTGACCTTGCTGACTGAACCTTACCCTCTGTTTCCAGTTTCTAAAAAGGAGGTAATGTCTACCTTGAACAACTGAGTTGGAATGTGATAATAAATTCAAGTGGCTTAGCACAGGGCCTAGTGTGTATATAGTTCAGTGAATGCTGTTATGATTAGAATGGATGAGGCAGAGCACAAAGATACTGCTTTGCTTTGGGTGTGGAGCACCTCCACATTTTCAGGACAAACTGTCACTGCTGTGTGCTCCTTGGAGCCATAGCCTGTCCCCATGTTCCAGATGGAAGAAGCCAAAGTCCCCTACAGAGGGTGACACTTTCTAGGGCCACCTTGCTGAATATTCTACAACTGGGAGTGGGCTCCAGCCTGTATGAGTTCAGATTTTGTATGTTTTTTCCACTAGCCTGGGCACCTCCCTAGTGATACAAGATAGTTGGGTGGTGGGGCCCCACCAGGGGAAAGGAGATAGCCCCTTTCCTGGCTTTGCTGAATCTCATGTTCTGACTTTTAGGAACAGTGCCTCCATGTGTGAGATGGGAAGATATTTGCTAGGGGATCTTGCCTTTAAGAACCAGGAGGGACCCCTAGCACTTTTGGCTTTATCCCTAAGTGGTCTCTGGCCAGCGATGGGAAGTGGGTTGCCTCTGATGGTGCATGCAGTGGCAAATGGGAAAGCCTGGGACTGAATCCTAGTCTCCTTCCAGATTTACTGCTCTCAAGCTGGCTTGGGAATTGGACAGATTGGGTTTCGCCACTGAGTAGTTTAGTGCTTTTCAGCTTTGGGTGGGTTGCCTGCCTACCTGGTCTCAGCTTTCCTATCTGTAGATGGGGAATATATCTTTGATGTCCTAGGATGGCTGTGAGGACAAATGGAAATGTTCAAAAGAGGTATCCCAGCTCCTGACTCCTCCATTCACCTCTAAGACAAAATTCTGCCCCTAGATGACAACTACATAATGATTCCCAGAAGGTCGCACATCTCTATTATCACATACAATGAAACACTCAGATTGAGGCTTTGGATTTTCTTTATAACAAAATTCCACCACAGCCTCATAATTTGGAGGTCTTTAGAGTTTATTGTAAGGAGATCTCACCTAAAAAGGTCATCAAATTATTTGGAAGGGAGGTGAAAAAAAAGAAACCCTGTGGCTTTAAACCTGCATATAATCCCAGCATAACATTTCCTCTAATCCCAATTGTTCTGTGCAATTAGCCTTTGAGTCAGTGGCTGTTAAACTGTCCTCCACACATTCTTACCTTAGAGGCAGCTGCTCAACATGACCTTGGAGGTGAGCAGGTTTCAGGCCTGTATTCTCTTCACTTGGTGGATTTTTGTGGTGGTAAGAGAGTTTTAGTTTTCTTGTTGGTTTGGCCAGGTTTACTCAGCAAGTTCTGAAAACTTTGCCACTACAACCTTATTCACATCTGCAGAGGAAACACATTTTTTTCCCAATTGCTCAATGGTTTGGGGAAAGTAGGAGTGTAGCAAACTGAATTCTTGGTTTGAAGGCGTTGGTTGAATTGGTCAAGTCACTCCAGACCTATGATATTCTCAGGACTTGTGTATCATTGACAGAACGTTGCCAGTTCAAATGATTGGACTTCATTTTTCTTTTTTTATAAAACTTTTTTTTTAATTTATTTGACAGAGCACACAAGTAGGCAGAGCAGTAGATGGAGAGGGAGAAGCAGGCTCCCTGCTGAGCAGAGAGCCCAGTGTGATGTGGGCTCCAGGGCTCCATCCCAGGACCCTGGGATCATGACCTGAGCAGAAGGCAGACGCTTAACCTGCTGAGCCACCCAGGTGCCCCTGAACTTCATTTTTTGTTGTCTCATGTGTTACTCCTGTGCATGTAAAGGGTTCGCACCTGCCCCTTCAATGGCAGTGGTTTTTTCAGAGGATTCTGAATCCACACCTTCCCTGGGATTCTCTCTCTTATACGCACTGGAACCCTGGGAGATTTCCAGGTTTGATTAGTGTTTTCCTTAACACTTTTGTTTGATTAACTGTCTTAGCAGTGTGTATGTGGGTCATCTGTCTCTTGCTTTCCCTTCCCAAACTTTGAAATTTCTCTTGTTGAGGCTTTTGTCTCTGGTAAAGTCTGGGGAGAAGGAGGAACCTCCAGTGTCAGTAGTAGGAGTTGCCTGGTCTGCTTTTGAAGTTTTCTTGGGCAGAGATATTAACGTACCAAGTCTGGATGGAAATGAAATTGCAGCCTTGTAGTCAGTTTATGTTTGTCAGGCAGAGCTTTAAAAATGTAACTATGTTTGATCCTTGGGCCCCAGACAAGTTTAGGATTCACCTGGGACTAGCTTGCTTCCATGTGCTGTTTTACTGAACATAGCACAGACTTCAAGATGAGTGGGGCTGCTCTTGATGTTACAAACTGGAAACTGAGGCCTGAGAGGAGGAGTGGCGTACCCCTGGTTTAATTTGCAGAAGGAAGGAGAACGTAGCTCTCTGTTCTCTCCTGGAGCCTCCTTGGTCTGATCGCTGTCATCCTTATTTCTTTTTTTCTTGTAAAGATTTTACTTTTAAGTAATCTCTATACCCAGTGTGGGGCTTGAACATAAAACCCTGAGATCGAGAGTTGCATGCTCTACCAACCGAGCCAGCTAGGCACCCCGTGTCCTTACTTCTCTATGGTTTGGTCAGGTACTTATTTATCTAAGTTTTAAATTTTTTATTTAAATTCAATTTAATTAATATATAGTATATTATTAGTTTCGGAGGTAGAACTTAGAGATTCATCAGTTACACATAACACACAGTGTTCATTCCGTCAAGTTCCCTCCTTAATGCCCATCACCCAGTTACCCATCCTCCCACCCACCTCCTCTCCAGCAACTTTCAGTTTGTTTCCTATAGTTAAAAGAGTTTTATGGTTTGTCTCTCTGTTTCTGTCTTATTTTATCTTTCCTTCCCTTCACTTATGTTCATCAGTTTTGTTTCTTAAATTCCACGGATCAGTGAAATCATATGATATTTGTCTTTCTCTGAGTGACTTATTTCACTTAGCATAATACCCTCTGATTCCATCCACTGGTTTGGTCAGTTCTGTTTTGTCCTAGGTTCCTCCTCCCTAATTAGGAGGTCTAATGGCAGGTTTCCTTCCTCATGGCTTTATCTTTTTTTTTTAAGTTTTTATTTTAATTCAGTTAACAGTACGGTGTCATATTAATTTGAGGTGTATGATATAGTAATTCAACAATTCTGTACATCACATGGTGCCATCAGGACAAGTGAAGGAGCCTCATCTTTTTTTGAGCCCTGAGGTGGTCAGGGTGTCTGTAGTATAAGGATGGGACAGGACATAGGGAGGAAGAACTCAGGGCTGCCTTTAAAAAAACAAAAACAGAAACAAAACTAGCAGTGTTTCCTGTTTTGGAATTGAGTGGGTGATGGCTTTCAATTTTAAGAGCATAAAACTCCTTTTCCCTATTAAAAAAAGAGTAATGGCACTTAACTTGCAGAAATCCTTCAGGTGATATGTGGGTGACCATTTCAAGATCCAGACAAGCAACCATGGAAATAAGGTGGAATGGGCTAAATGTCAGATGCTGAATTAGGCTTCAGTGATTGGCTGTGCTAGTCCGGGGGTGGGGGGGGTCCTTAACACCCAGTGGAGGGTGCTAGATGATTCTAGAATAGCACAATCTGATGCTGGAGTGGTCTTTAAACTGTATCACAGAACTGGTTAGAGGGATTGAACATGTTTTGTTTGGAAGAGAAAAGATTGGGGGTGGGGGCCATGAGGGATTCCAGGGACACCCATTGGTGAGTCACAGTCTGACAGAGGCCTTTTCTACTGCTAGTGCCAGTAGGCACCCACTCACCCCCTCTAGGAGTATGGATGGGGTCCTTCTTTTCAGAGAGAAGATCAGGTGACCTGGCCACAAAAGGCATTGAAAGTGGACAGGTCATCCCCTGGGGAAGGGGCTTGGCATCGAGTGAGCATTTCAGATGTGCACCCATCTTTTGTGAAGGTTAAGATGGTGGGAGAGCTTGTCCACTCTCTTTCCTTGGTTTATGGCTTAAGGGAAAAAGGAAACTTAAATTGCTTAGAAAAATTAAGGTAACTTTCATCTGTTCAACCATCCTTCTGAGTCTGTGAACCACTGTTGGCCTTTTTTTTTTTTTTTTTTTTTTTTAAGTTAACTATTGACATTTAAGCGCTTAAGCTGCTCTGGAAGGTGCCCCATCAAGTGAAATGCAGTGTAGGCTTCTCACCACCACATTGTGGAATGAACAGATCAGGAGATTGTTGCTGGCTGTGGGATTCTCTAGAGCTTCTTAGCAGGCTGGCTGGGATGGGTGACAGTGTTGCAGAGATGTCTTTGCAGCCAGGTGGTCTTAGCCCCAGGTTGTGAGTAACCCTAAGTATACTCCAGTGTGCTGTGCAAATGTAATTTTTGTTATATGCCATGATATGAACAAGATGGGGCTTCTGATCTATCTCCCTCTACTCTCCAGCACACTCTTCTGAGAAGGGACTGTTTTCTTGGTCCCTGGAGGTCTACAGCTCTTGTGGAAAAGGTTGGTGATGTTGGACTAGACCATTTACAAGGAGTGTTTCCTTGCACTGGAACATCAAGGATGGATGGAGTTGGCAGATAACCCTCCCAGACCTCAGGGTTTATGGAAAGTCATAGTGGGAAATAAGGTTAAAAAAAAAAAATGCAGGTTGTTCCAGTTATTGTTGATGACTTAAAATGGAAGACTGTTTATACTTCATCTGAAAAACATGGAGAGCCCTCAGAAGTTTGTGAGGAGAGTATTCACTTGATCTGAGCAGGGAAGCCAGTCAGGAAAAAGGGACATTGATAAAAGGCAGGCGTGAGCTAATACGGCCTTGAATTTGCCTGGTGGGGAATAAAAAGCAGGTACAGGTGCCAGAGACACTGTGCAAGGAGATTGGGTGGGGATTAGCTGGATACCAGGGGTTGAGAACAAGTCATCTGTCCTTCAAAAACTGGGGTCCTGGGGCGCCTGGGTGGCTCAGTTGGTTAGGCATCTGCCTTCAGCTCAGGTCATGGTTCCAGGGTCCTGGGATTGAGTGTCACGTCAGGCTCCCTGCTTGGTGGGGAGTTTGCTTCTCCCTCTGCCCCTCCCTCCTCACCCGCCACTTGTTCTCTCTCCCTCTCTCACATACACACACAAATACATAAAATCTAAAAAAAAAAAAAATGGGGTCCCTTCCCTGCTCAGCCTGTGCTGTACCCCTGGAGTCCAGTGATGGCCTTTTCTTGCCCTCAAGGGTCTTAACAGCCACATAAGGGAGGATAGGGTGCCCTGAGAGAGAGGGAAGAGTGGGTATGAGCATGTCTGAGAGGTAGCTGCAGGATGAGGACTGGAAGGTGACATAGGCTCTAAGATTGTGGGTCTTTGCTTTCAGGGGTGCTGAATTTGAGCAAAGGTGAAGTGAACTGGGTCCTGGAGAAGGTGGTCCAAGGTAGCATCTACTGCCTGGGGAAAAAGTGGATGTTGGTGAGACAGTCTGGCCTTTGGTGCTGGATGCCTCCTCTTTGTTTTACGTGACTAGGAGGGAGGATACAGTGGGCTGAGGCATGAAAGCCCTCTGTGACCTCTAGAACCCTCTTGAATGCAAGGGGTATGTCTGTGAATCTGCCAGATTGTGGCTACCTCCGTTGTGGGGGAAGGTGCAGAACTTAATCTGTTCTTATGTCTCCTCCTCCCAAACTAATTGTGCTTTGTGTTCGAAGAAAGCATAAAAAATAGGTGAAAGAATAAAAGGGACTATCTCGTACTCGTATATGTAGGAAAAGTTCTGCTCTGTTCCCAAGAGTGAAGTAATGACAAATGGAACCTAGATGGACACAGCCTGTAACGTGAAGAATTGTAGCAATTAGAGAGACCAGGAAGAGGCTTGATATTATTCCACTGCCCCAGGAGCTGGTTGGTAACCTGCATTTTCTAGATTCTGAGGATTTTCCAACTTGAGGTTGTGGACACTTTTCCAGAGAAACCCAGAGCGTTTAAGACTCCTCTGAAACATTCACATGAATTATTCCAACAGCTGCTCCTTCCTGGTTTGAGAAAGGTTCCTTGTTTCATGCATTGCTGAAATGTTTTCAAATCATGGCTCTTTTGGCAGTGTCCAGGGGAGAAGACAGGTGGGCATCCCACAGAGTGACAACACTAGTGTTGAGTGGGGGGGGGGCATGTTGTTGCAGAAAGGAAAGGGGCCTTGGGGATTTGGCACTTGGAAAGAAATGACTTGGGTTCCAGAGTAGCACCTGGTTGGTGATGGACAATACGCAAGAGTCCTGATTTTGGGGGGAGGATGGGAGTAAGTAATCAGGCGAGTTAAGTGAAGGCAGCAGCCTGGTACCCCTTACACAGAGCTTGTAGGGCCTGGACTGTCCTGAGCCCTATGTCCTCTGCTGTCCTCTCTGTTGTGTCAGTGGCCTGGAGACTGATCTTCTTCCTACTAGTTTGTGTCTCCTGTGTTTACTGCCTCACACTTGTGAGCCCTGTGCTGTTCTTATGCAAAGGAGGAGAGAAATCTGCATATATGCTCCTTGCTGGGGGACCCTGGTTTGCTCCTGTGATGGGCTAGAGTGTGGTTGGCATGTGTGTACATCTTAATAGGAATGAAGATGAAAATTGGTTCTGGGGCGCCTGGGTGGCTCAGATGGTTAAGCGTCTGCCTTCGGCTCAGGTCATGATCCCAGGGTCCTGGGGTCGAGTCCCGCATCAGGCTCCCTGCTCCTTGGGAGCCTGCTTCTCCCTCTGCTTCTCTCTCTCTCTCTCTCCCTCTCTCTCTCCCTCTCCCTCTGTCTCTCATGAATAAATAAATAAAATATTAAAAAAAAAAATCGGTCCCGGTTTGTGACCCAGGCTGGCAATGTTGATCAGGTCCCTTAAACCTTTTGGCTTGTACCTTGGCAGGTAAGGGCTCAGAAATAGTGCTTCAACACCTGAGGGGTTTGGTGCCTTTTAAAGAAAGGGAGTCATTGAATTTGCTACTTGGTCCACAGGATACAGCTTGCAACAGTTGAGGCTCATTCCTCCATGAGGTTTCTAGCAATTCAGGAAAGGGTTAAGTTAGTGTGCTTTTAGAAGAGGAATTGCTGGTGTGCTGATCTTTGCTCTAGGAAAATTCCCCAGAACTTTGGGAAGGATCCAGCCTCAGGATGGTTTCAAAGTCAGACTGTCCCTGCTGGTACAGTGGTTCAGATTTGAGCCTGGGCCTGGGAGGCGGATCCCAGGACTTCTTAGCCCTCTGACCCTGGCCGATCACGCTGACTTTTGTCAGTCTCTGTTTTCTCACTTGTCAAGTTTGGGCATCAGTGGCAGTACCCTGTGTGAAGTGTGGGTATCAATGGTAGTACCTCATGTGAAGGAGGGGTAATAAGGGCAATACCCTGTGTGAAGTGTGGGTAACACTGGAAATACCCCATGTGAAGTGTAGCATTGGCAGTATCCCGTGTGAAGTGGGTAGCATTGGCAGTACCTTGTTTTGTGGTTATAAGGATTAAATGAAATCAGGCATGTAAAGTGCTGGCACCCTGCCTGATATCAAATAAAGAATTCAATAATTGTTAGCCACTGTTATGCTTTTCTTTTCCTCCTTTATAACAAAATCTCTTGTCAACATGTAAAAGATGATTCTTTCAGTGACCCAGAAGTTGTCAGTGGGCTTTTCTGTAGCAGTTTGAAACTGTGTGCCTAATGGTTGCTTTCTCAGTGAAGAGTTAGGCCCTCACCTTCTTCCCCCACTGATGCTTGAGCACTCAGGAGGAGGCTTGGACCATGGGGACAGCAGAGCCCCCGCCTTGGCAGTAGTGTCACTGTGGTCTTGGGGACAGATCTGCTGGGTCTGGGTCTTAGGCTGGATCTTGATGCTGGATGGTTAGGTAGGACCTGGTCTGTGTGAGGCAGCTGGAGGCAGAGCAGGGCAGTGGGGTGGGCCTTGGAGGAGGCAGGAGGGTCTCCTGTAAGGCTGGCTCAGTAAAGATTTAGGTGAGTGAACACCACCCCCCTCGTGGTCCTGCCCCTCTACACCTGTGCTGGCCTCCCTTACAAGGAGGGCTGATGGCCTGAGACCCTGGGCAACTTCCCACTGGATGTCTTGATTGGGGTTGGATTGTCTTGGCAAGACTGTGCTTCAGAGACACTAGAGTGAGGTAGTTTGGACCTGGCCCATGTAGGACAGTGATTCTCTGGGATGTGTGGTCTGTGTTTTCAACAGTTGATGGTTTAGAACTGTGCCTTTGCCTGGAGGACAAAGTGTGTTGGCCTTGTGTGTGCCTGTGTGGTGGCCTGAATGTATTGGTCTTGTGTGTGCACATGTGCTGATTTGTGAGTGTGTGTATGCGTATGTGCATGCATGCTTGTACGTGTGGGGGTGGGTAGCCTTATATGTGCTTACGTGTCTGCCGGCGCTACTTGCTGGAGTGGAGCCTGACATGTGCAGTTACTCTGGCTTGTACAAATGGAAGAAAGACATTCCAGTCCATGTTGGACATGGACTTTGTGTGGCAGAGTCCTGCCTTTTGTGGGGCCTCCAGCTTACTCTGGGGTTAGTCTCAGGTACAGATGAAGTCCCATCGAGGGCACAGTCTAAGCCTGTGTGGCCCTTACAGATTTCTTTATGCTTTCTTTTAAGGCAGAGGTTCGTGTGACATTTGCATTGTATCTTGTGACACCTCAGAGTTTTTTGTTTTTTTTTTTAAAGATTATTTATTTGACAGAGAGAGCACAAGCAGAGGGAGAGAGAGGGAGAAGCAGGCTCCCTGCTGAGCAAGGAGCCTGATGTGGGACTCAATCCCAGGACCCTGGAATCATGACTTGAGCCGAAGGCAGGCGCTTAACTGACTGAGCCACCCAGGCGTCCCCCTCAGAGTTTTATTTTTTAAAAGATTTTATCGGGGCTCCTGCTGCCTGCCTGGGTACTTACTAGCCCCACTGGATTTGGATTTAGGCAAACCTTTAGTGTTCGGGGAAACTACCAGCTTAAATAGACCTGAGTCACTGCTTCTTGGTCTCCCATTGCCAGCTTGGAAGATAGTACCCTTCTTGGGAATCAAGGTGGCAGAGATCACCTGAGGCTCCAGGTCCATCCAGCTGTAGTAGGATGGCTAGTGGGTACTTTCCTTGGTAGTGAGAAGACAGAAGAGGTGGGGTGGGGTTTAGAGGTGAAAACTGGAGGTCCTCTCCCATTTATATTTCTTTGGTGAGATTTCTCCCATCCCACCAACTGCTAACTGACCAAAATATTTCTGTCTTGTCTTGGACCTTTCAAAGATAAGTTATGTGAACTACTGTGGGTAGACTTTGTTTGGATTTCAGGACTGTGAAGTTCTTTTCTTCTAGGCCCAGGTCTTCATTTGTATGTATACTATTGGGGCCTTCTTTAGAATGCTGCTCCCTCTGGGTGCTCTTGAATAACAACAAAAGCTTTCCCTTTTCCCTTCCAAAGAAAAATACTCTGAAAAATAAGATACGGTTCTTAAACACTTGGGCAGTACTTGCTCAAGATTACCATATTGTGGCAGTCTGTCTGCTCCCCCTCCCTTTCTAAATTTGAGTATAGTTGACACCATAATGTTACATTAGTTTCAGGTGTACCAGTGTAGCTGCTTATTCTCCACGACCGCCTGTTGGAAGATGGCTTGTGGGAAAGAAAGCTCAGCAAGATGGCTTGTGGGAAAGAAAGCTCAGTGGATGGCCTTTATGCTGCTCCTCAGAGACTTGGTGTAATTTACTGGTCTTTGCCCTGCTCATGAATATGCAGATCAGGGTTGGTGCCCGTGTTGTCACCAAATGAGAGTGAGTGTGTTGCTGATTTAGGGGCTGTCTTCACAGCTTGGAGAAGGTACTCAGCTGGTGGCTTTGCTCCTGCTTGCATGGCGCATGCAGGCTCCAGGCCACCCAGACCTAGTTGAGGGAGCACATGGTGCCTGTGGCTAGGGCCCACGATGCCTCGGTGGTAGTGGAAGGTAACTGTCCACTGGTGAAAGAAGAATTCTCACCTTTCCAGGAGGTTGCCTTTATAATAAGTAAGGTGTTGCTTGCTTGCTTGCTTATTTATTTATTTATTTATTTATCTATTTATTTATTTATTTGTTTGTTTATAAAAGATTTTATTTAATTTATTTGACAGAGAGAGACACAGCGAGAAAGGGAACACAAGCAGGGGGAGTGGGAGAGGGAGAAGCAGGCTTCCCGCAGAGCAGGGAGCCAGATGTGGGGCTTAATCCGAAGACCCTGGGATCATGACCTGAGCCGAAGGCAGGCACTTAACGATTGAGCCACTCAGGCGCCCTGGTGTTGCTTTTTTAAAAGTAAACTCAAGAAAACTTGCCATAAGAGTAGAACGGCTGGAGGTTTTATTTCTTGACATGAAAATAAACCTGGCAGCCAGCTATAAAGCTAATATAGCTGATTGAGATCCTGTAAGACATGGAGGCAGCCTGGATGATATGTTCTTGGGAATAAGGCTGGCTGCCATTGGATTTTCTATTGGCTGCCTCAAAGATGGAGGCGATGTCTTCTGCAAGTGGGACTTTTTGTGATCCTCACTCCCAAATTTTCCTGTTTTGACTGGTCCTGGAGACTCAAGACTACTCTTTAGTCATCTCAGGATTCTTTTTTTTTTTTTTTTAAAGATTTTATTTATTTATTTGACAGAGAGAGACACAGCGAGAGAGGGAACACAAGCAGGGGGAGCAGGAGAGGGAGAAGCAGGCTTCCCACGAAGCAGGAAGCCTGACATGGGGCTCGATCCCAGGACCCTAGGATCACGACCCGAGCCGAAGGCAGACGCTTAATGACTGAGCCACCCAGGCACCCCTCTCAGGAGGATTCTTTGCATGTTTTACATTCACAGGTCACACAGGGACATACGTGTTTGCAAAGGAGACTGACTGCCTGCTTGCCTTGCCCTAGGCAGAGAACCCCAGACAATCATTTTTGCTCCTCTTACTTTTATTTTTATTTTATTTTTTTAAGATTTTATTTACTGGGGCACCTGGGTGGCTCAGTCGTTCAGCGTCTGCCTTCGGCTCAGGTCATGATCCCAGGGTCCTGGGATTGAGCCCTGCATCGGGCTCCCTGCTTGGCGGGAAGCCTGCTTCTCCCTCTCCCACTCTCCCCTGCTTGTGTTCCCTCTCTTGCTGTCTCTCTGTGTCAAATAAATAAATAAATTCTTTAAAAAAAAAAGATTTACTTATTTGAGAGAGAGAGAAACAGAGCACAGGGAGGCAGAGGGAGAGGAAGAAGCAGACTCCCCGCTGAGCAGGGAGCCCAATGCAGGGCTGGATTCCAGGACCCTGGGATTGTGACCTGAGCCGAAGGCAGATGCTTAACCGACTGAGCCACCCAGGCACCCCATTCCTCTTTTAATCTATCCTGGAGCAGTTGACCAAGAGATGGGATGCTCTGGGCATTCCTATCTGAAATGATGGGCAATGAAATGCCCTCCCTCTGTGTGAGTTGGGTACCTCATGTTGGGGTCACTTGATGTTACTGTTTTTCTAGGCAACATCATCCATGGACTCAGCCAGTGTGGTGAATCCCCTGGGCCTGGCTCTGCCTCACAAGATAGGCGGGCTTGGTGCTCAAAAGTTGGGGGGGGGTACAGTGTTTTCCTTTTCACTGATGGTGATTGGCGGGTACGCTGTTTGGGCTAGTTGCATGGGTCTCCCTTGTGTAGAGTTGGTCATGTCAGGAGCTCAGGGCTTGCACTCCTCTTGGGCCTGTGTAAGTTTCCACATCTAGCCCAAGTGCTCCAGGGAGTAGGTTTGGATTGGGCTGTGGTATCTCTGGCTTCCATTTTAGGAAATGTTTATGTCCAAGACAAGTTAGTCATTTTTACCATTCACCCACCAGGCATTGCTTGATTCCTTTGGTTCTTGGATGTGAGATGGGGCTGGAAGAGGTATATCCCAGGGAGATGAGGTGCATTGGGAAGTCAGAGCTGGCATAAGATAGGCATACTTAAAGTCCATCTGAGGCATAGTGTTTACTGCTGCTCTCATTTTACCATTCTAAGTTTTTCCAGTGACATTTTGTGTAGTTTATTTGGAGAGTGGAGGGAAGGATTGCTTGATCGTGGAGGATGTCAGGGACATGGCTGGTCTGGGAAGCAGGGTTCTAGAGTCATACATTTGGCTGTGAATATACAAGGCCTATGGACTTTGTTCTGTACACACTTTGGCCCCAGAGTGTTAAAATGATGTATGTGGTTCTACCTTAAGAGACATGCTAAGTGAAATAAGTCAGACACAAAAGGACAAATACTGTATGATTCCACTTAATATAAGTCCCTAGAATAGTCAAATTCATGGAGCTAGAAAAGTGGGATGGCAGGTGCTAGGGGCTGGGGTGGGGGTAATGGGGAGTTAGTGTTTAATTGGGGACAGAGATTCAGTTTTACAAGGTGACAGAGTTCTGGAAATGGATGGTGACGGTGGTGATGGTTGTACAACAATGTGAACGGACTTAACACCACTGAGCTGTACAGTTACTAGCTAAAATGGTCAATTTGATGTTACTTATATCTTAGTACAGTGAAAAAAAATGGAACCTTTGAATTCAGAAATATCCTGCATTCTTATAAGCATGCATTTTTATCCTCCCAAGAGTTATTTTAGGGAGAAAAGAACAAAGGCACTCATATTTTTATGGCTTAGCTTGTGCCGGATACTATGAGGTTTAAAAAAAAAAAAGAATATGGATATGTGTGATTCTGAGAAGGCTCATTGTAACATCATTTTGGGAATGTTGGAGCACAGGGATTCTGCCGGTGTTCTTTGGTCCCCACAGGGTTGGGGCTTCGATGCACTTTCTCCAGCTGCTTGGGGTGACACAAGACTCTTAGAGTCTTCAGGGGACTTAGGAGAGCAGAGTCCAGAAACAATCTGAAGTCTTTTCTGCTCCAGTGCTTGGCTTAGAGATTGAAGGTATTCCTTGTTTTCCTATGGCTGTTTGTCAGCGAATTTCCTTAATATAGCACATATTGGTGCATAATACACAGAATGGGAGACACCAGTTCTTAGTTTCTCATTATTAACAGATGTTATTTCCTCATTTGTTCTTGTGACATTTTCTTTGAGATGTCCTTTAATGTAACACATCAAACATCCTCAGTGCTAAACACTAACACTTCAGACACTTCCCAAAGTCTCAGACATGTCTAGATAGATGTAGACATTTGATTCTTGAGCATTTTAAATATGGGGGTTTATCTGAAGTTTTGAACTTCTGTGTGTGTGGACTTGCCAGGGCAACTGCTGGGGGCAAGGATGGAAACTCTAGATAGGAGTTGAAATATTTTGAGGAATAACATTAAAGACACTACTCAGAGTAAAGCTAGTTGCTTCTGAGAGCCTACCTGGTGCCAGGGCCTGTCACTTGGTCCTAAGGATGGTCTTAAGGCCTGAAGGTCTGCCCAGGGGTCAGATTATGATTCATCAGGAGAAAGCACTAGAACATTCAGGTTTGGTGGTATGAAAGGGAGGGATTCCTGGAATGCCCAGGGAAAAGGGGTATGGTGGAGGCAAGCCTTGGAGAGGAAAGGGATCTGTTGCAAAGACCGTACTGAGTGTTTTAGGATAGGATAGGAAAGGAGGAGGGGAGTACGGGGTGTGGTTTGCCATGGGTGCAGGGGTAGGGGTAGCTCATGGTTCTCCGCAGTGACAAAGGAGGCCTTTCCAGACAAAAAGCTGTAGAGGTCTCTGGAACTTTCTCTAAGCTCTTTGCCTTTCTCCAAACAGCAGTGTAAGGGAGGGTGGGGAGAGTTTCCCCCAGGGGTTGTGGTGGCGCTGTGGCCTTGCCTATCTCCATGTTACTTCTTCCTGGTGTTGACTTGCTATTCTAATTAAGGGTAGGGTTTATATTTATATTGCTATGTTTTTGCCTCAGGTCCATGGTGGAAACATAGTGGTTGGGTATTTATAACTCAAGGAGGATGGCATTTCCTACTCTTGCTTCATTAGGCATTGGATAAAGAGATGAACAAGAGCTTTTTCTCAAGAGTATTTGGGGAAGAGAGCCTAATTCTGGATGTCTGGATGTCAAATGTCAAGATCAGCTGTGCTAAGTGTTGGGGCTGTAGTCCTCAGTGATAGAAGGGAATGAGGAGGGCGCCTGGGTGGCTCAGATGGTTAAGCGTCTACCTTCAGCTCAGGTCATGATCCCAGGGTCCTGGGATCGAGTCCCACATCAGGCTCCCTGCTCCTTGGGAGCCTGCTTCTCTCTCTCTCTCTGTCACTCATGAATAAATAAATAAAATCTTTAAAAAAAAAAAAAAAAAGGGAATGAGGAGGGACTGGTTAGGGAGAGCATGCTTAACTAACAGGTGCTTGAGTCTGAAGGATGAGTGGGAAGAGGGAAGGGCTTTCCCATGGTGGGAACACTATGTGCAAAAGCCCAGTGGTGGAGGCAAGATGTGGCAGTGTGAAAAATTGAGACAAGGCTAGTGTGGTTGGAGCCAGGAATATGGTGGTGCAGTCGCTAAGACCTTTGTGTATATACACATATGCATGCATGTCAGATGACTTCATAGGGTCACGTGGGCATAAAGCAGGCGGGGCCTTGAAGGTCAGGGTAGGATGTTACGAGTATTGGGGGGTTTTGAGGGGCTATAGGAATGGCTGCACTGGCATGGTGTGGTGAGTGGATGATCCATCCCTCAGTGAGGGCATAGTTACTATGGCCAAGGGAAGACAGGCAGGGACAGTTCAGGGGCCTGGAGGGCACATACTGGCTGTTACGCCAGTGGATGCCTCCTAGGTTTGACAATGGAGACAGGCCAGTTCTGGTTGCCAAGGATGGGCTTGTGTAGCTGGCCTCACTGTCGGCTCCTTGGCTCTCATGGGGCTGGTTCTTTGCCTCTCTAGTATGCCAAGTCATGCTCTCCCCTACTCCATGGGGACATAGGGTTAATGAGGCTCCATGCTTTGGAGAGAGCAGGTACTGCTTTGTGCCCTGGGGCTGACTCAGAGCTGGAGCATCTCCTTGGTGTGCCTGTGCCCTGACTTTTTGTTGTGGTGTGTCTGGGTCACCTCTGTCCCTTTGATACTCAGCACAGATTGTTAGGGCTGCAGTTTTCTCCTGCTTTCAAGGATCAGGTAGTCCCATGTTTTCAGCTTCTGGGGCTGTACTGTCTCTGTTGCTATAACTCAGTTCTGCCTTATAGGTGGAAGCAGCTGTGGATATTGCATACTTTGTGGGTGTGGCTGTGTTCCAGAAATACCATTCACCAGGACAGCTCAGGCAAGTTTGCCAACCCTGGATTAGAAATGGAATCGTTGGCCCAAGTTAATCATTCCCTAGCCAGCCAGCACATGGAGCAGTATGACCTCTGGGCTTCCTTGTGATGTTTTACTGTTTCCCTGCCTCAGTTTCTTCCTTTCTGATAAGGGTGAACAGGGAACCCCCTCTTTGACACTTGGTGGTGCAGTCGCTAAGAACTTTGCCAGAGAGGGTCTAGGTAACCCCTTTCTTAAGGGGCACTCAGTTTTCATGGAGCAAGTAGACTTTGTGGACTTAGAGGTGGGAAGGTGAAGGGTATTGGGGTTGGGTTTCATCTTGGAGTTTTTTGGCCTAATGTCATGTTTCCAGAACTGGATTAGAGCCAGGGTGGTAAATATTTGGTTACAGACACAGTTGAAGAATTTTTAGATAGCACAAATGTTTGGTGAGTGCAGATGGTGGTAGAAGGAGACCAGAGGTGTGCAGCTTTCATAGGGCCTGGCCTCATATGGGGCCCTTTGGGGGTGCCTTGGAGAGCCCAGGCGTCTTAGTCAGATGACTGTGGCCCCAGAGACCCATCCCTATGCAGGCCATGGATGCTGCAACTGGAGTGTATCCACAGAACTGGAGTTCCCCAGACAGCAGCTGGTTTGGGGCCAGTGTTCCTCCCCTGAAGTTTAAAGGGAGCCAACCTCACTTTGCCTGAGCTAGAGAGGATGAAATGTCAACAAAGGACTTCTGTTCCCCAAAGTGCAGTGACTTGATTTCATGTAAATTACTATGGCTACCTTCTTACCAAGTGTGATTTCCCTTAGACTGGGAAGTCATTGTGTTTGGGTGGGTTGTAGATTTGGGGTGGTGTGTGTGTGCATGGGTGTGCATTACACTCAGGTGTGGGGTCAAAGCCAAACCATAACGATTTATCAAGGGAGTGGAAGAGTCTCATACGAATTGGTAATCATGTACTTAAGGGTTACTTGATACTGTTTTAAATGTATGGGTTGGAAATAAAAACAGTAAAAGCTCTCTAAACCAGCCAGTGCAAAACAGTCCAGATGATGTATCAGTAAAAAGCAACTGCAGTTTATTTTAGAGAAATGCTCCTAGTTCTGACTGTGCTAAGTGATCTCTGCTTGGTTTCTGCTCCTTTGTGAATTTCACACTATTTGTAGGGAGGGACTGCTGCTGTGGGATCCTCAGATAGGTTCCTTCTCCTTCAGTGTTAAATCATCCCTCCCTGTTCATTCCATAAGTATTTATCAAGCACCTGGTGTGTGTCCAACACTGTTCTAGGTGCTTGAAATAAAATCACGCATCACGCAGACAAGACATCCCTTTCCTTGTGGTGTTTATGTTCTTATTGGGTGAGAAAGTCCATAGACAGTAGCTGCATAATATGGAGTATGCAGAGAGGCCAGGCCTGTGGGAGAGAAGGAGCAGGGTGGGCCTCTGTAAAGGAGACATTTTGAGCCGTGACTTGACAAGGAGAGCCTGGGCTCTTCAAGGAGAGGAGGGGGCATGGACATGGAAGGTCTGCCATCTGGGGGGTGAGAGTTACCAAGGCTGAGGAGCAGGTGTAGTACAAACACTGTAGCAGCTACTGTTAAACCATACAGACATTTCTGAGAAATTGTGTGAAGCTAAATACAAATTGGACATTTACTGACATTTAGGGATTATTATATGGTAGTTATGTTTTCAAAGATCATTTTCAATTGGGGATGCCAGTTGAAGAAGTGATTGTTAAAATGATAAAGTATCTGGGATTTTGTTTAAAACATAAAAAGACCCCAGGGTGGGAGGGTGCCTGGTATGTTGGAGGCATGACCAGGCAGCCAGCATGGCTGCGGCAGGATGAGCAGGTGGGTACCAGGCAGGCCTCTGGGGCCAGGAGATAATAGGGCTTCACTCTGAGCAAACACCAAACATGGTGTGGGCAGTGGAGGTATGAGAAGCCTTTGGACTTCCGATGTGTTTGATGGCAGAACCAGTAGGATTTTCTGATCGACTGGATAGTGGGGTAGTCTTATCAAGAGGGCAACTCCAGCTTTTAATCTGAGCAGCTGAAGGGCTGGGTTTGCCATGAACTGAGATGGGGAGAGCCATGGTTGAGTGTGAAAGTGGGATTTTACCTTAAAATTTGTTGCACGTTGCATTCTATCCTTTGATGCAGGGTGTGTGTTGTTATAACACATTAAGATGGCCTTCTTCCTTGCAGGGTTAACTGTTCGGGAGATTGTCGTCCAGTGTGTCTTGTGGTCTTGCAGAGTAAGGGCGCCTGGGTGGCTCAGTTGGTTAAGCAACTGCCTTCGGCTCAGGTCATGATCCTGGAGTCCCGGGATGGAGTCCCACATCGGTCTTCCTGCTCAGCAGGGAGTCTGCTTCTCCCTCTGACCCTCTTCCCTCTCGTGCTTTCTATCTCTCATTCTCTCTCTCTCTCTCAAATAAATAAATAAAATCTTTAAAAAAAAAAAGGATATTAGATCTTTGTTGAGAATCAGTTGTCCACAGGTGCATGGGTGTATTCTGTTTATCCATCTTTCCTCTGTCTTTTTCACACTCTTGGTTACTGTAGCTTTTTTTTTTTTTAAGAGGGGGAGGGAAGGGCAGAGGGAGAGGGAATCTTAAGCAGTCTCTATGTCTAGTGAGGAGCCCAATGCGGGGCTTGATCTCACAACCCTGAGATCATGACCTGAACCAGAATCAAGGTGCACCTTGGTTACTGTAGCTTTATGGTAGGTCTTGAAATCAGGTAGAGTAAGTCCTTCAAATTTGTTCCTCTTTTTTTAGTTGTTTTCACTATTCTAGGTCCTTAGCATTTCCATGTAAATTTTAGAGTCAGATTGTTTTTTCTACAAAAAAAAACATTCTGGGAATTTTTTATTGGGTCTGCATTCAATCTGTGGATCAATTTGGGGGGGAGAATTGACACCTCCTGACTCATGGACAAGGCATATCTTCATTTAGGTTTTCTTTCATTTGTCTCAGTGATGTCTTATTGTAGTTCTACTTCATAGGTCTAGAACTTTTTTTTTTTTGGTGGGCAGCAAAGCAAAGTTTATTGAGTGATATCAAAGTGATAGCACAAAGCTCCTGAGGAGGGAGAGGACCCAAGAGGGTTGCCCTTAAACATCTTTTTTTTTTTTTTAAAGATTTTATTTATTTATTTGGCAGAGAGAGACTCCGCGAGAGAGGGAACACAAGCAGGGGGAGTGGGAGAGGGAGAAGCAGGCTTCCCGCAGAGCAGGGAGCCCAATGGGCTCGATTGTCCTGGGATCGAGCTTAACAACTGAGCCACCCAGGTGCCCCTGAACATCTTTTTTTTAATTATTATTGTTATGTTAATCACCATACATTACATCATTAGTTGTTTTTTTTTTAAGATTTTATTTAATTGACAGAGAGAGACAGAGAGAGAGGGAACACAAGCGGGGGGAGTGGGAGAGGGAGAAGCAGACTTCCCACCGAGCAGGGAGCCCGATGCGGGGCTCGATCCCAGGACCCTGGGATCATGACCTGAGCCGAAGGCAGTCGCTTAACCAACTGAGCCATCCAGGCGCCCCTCCATCCTTAGTTTTTGATGTAGTGTTCCATGATTCATTGTTTGTGCATAACACCCAGTGCTCCACGCAGAACGTGCCCTCTTTAATACCCATTACCAGGCTAACCCATCCCCCCACCCCCCTCCCCTCTAGAAGCCTCAGTTTGTTTTTCAGAGTCCATCGTCTCTAATGGTTCGTCTACCTGAGCATCTTTTTAAAAATTAAATTTACCCTGGGGCTTCTGGGTGGCTCAGTCGGTTAAGCATCCGACTCTTGATTTTTCCATTCGGGTCATGATATCAGTGTCCTGGGATGGAGCCCCCATGTTGGGCTCCACGCTCAGTGGGGTCTGCTTGAGGATTCTCTCTCGACTTTCCCTCTGCCCCTCCCCGTGTGTGCGCGCACATGCGCGTTCTTCTTCGAAAATAAATAAGGATTAATTTTTTTTAAAGATTTAAGTATTTCATATTTATGCTATTGTAAATGGATTTTTAAAAATCTGTGTGTGAAAATACTGCTGACTTGGGCGCCTGGGTGGCTCAGTTGTTAAGCGTCTGCCTTCGGCTCAGGTCATGATCCCAGAGTCCTGGGATCGAGTCCCACATCGGGCTCTCTGCTCAGTGGGAAGCCTGCTTCTCCCTCTCCCACTCCCCCTGCTTGTGTTCCAGCTCTCGCTGTCTCTGTCTCTGTCAAATAAATAAATAAAATCTTTAAAAAAAAAATACTGCTGACTTGTATTGATCTTGTTATTGAAGAGGGTAGGTATTCAGAAAGCCTTTGCTTCTGGGCTTTCCCCTCCATTGCAGAGTGAGGCCATGGCTCAAGAGATATGAAAGAACGAGGGTTAGCGGTGTCCACTGTGTTTTTTGGCCTGAATGGGGCCAAAAAAAAGTGGCAGAAAGTGCCCTCTTCCCCAGGAACTAGCCCAGATGGTGGCTGCAGCTAGCCCTGGGCCTCCCTGAGGAGGATGCCCTGTGCTCCTCAGTGCCCAAAGGTCTTTCCATAGAGTTCACTGATATTTGCTTATTTTGCAAGTTCTCCTGTGGGTGTGTTTCTTGCTATCCATGAACTGTGAATTGCTGTGAACCCAGTTTAAAAAGAAAGGTTTCATATCGGAGCCAAGCTCCTGGTAGTCATGTGGGCACAAAGAATGACAACAGAGGTGATACTGACAATATTCGGCAAGCTACAACTGACAGCACTGCCTAGCAGTCAGGGATTTGGCTTGTTCTCTAGGTTTAGCCTCTGTGGGTGGAGCCCTGCATGTCTGATGTCACAAAGGAGGGGAAGTCCTAGGGCCACACTGTCTCTGTGACCTTGGGAGAATTCTGAACATTCTTGATCCTTAATTTTCCTGTCTGTAAAACAGGCAGCTCCTTTCTCCCTGGGCAGTTTTGTAATCCCTGTGGAAATGATCCCAGAGTAAAACTTTGAGTTGCCCTATGAAGGTAAAGTCTGCCAGGGTCCAGGCACATTGCACCCTGAGCTTCTTGAGGGCAAACCCTACAACTGCCTGGAACAGTGGGTGGTTTCCCTGACATCTGTGTGAGGGAGCATGGACTGGGGAGCAAAGAGGTCATGTCTGTAGAGGGAGACCTGGGTGACTTTGGGCAAATTCCTGAATGTTAGACACATTAGATCCCTTATCTGTAAAATGGGGATGATTGCGTAACCCCAAGATTGTCCTGGGGATTCAAAGAGATAGGGAGGTTTAGCATAGTAACTGGAACACGCTACTGAGTATCTATTAAATTCTAGATATTACTATTTCTGTTATTAATGTTATTACTGTTATAACCAAAATGTTGAACCATTTCTGTATATTCAGTATGTCAGCATCTGGCTGCTTATTACCACCTCATATCTCTGTCCATATTGCTGAAGTCAGTGTCTGGGATGCTAGGGTTTATTGGTTAGTACTGTATCGGGTCATAGGTTAGAGAGTGATAGAAATTTATTTCCTCAGCCTGCCCCCCTGTGGAATGTAGCAAAGGCAGAGCTGTGGTTGAAATCTAAAATTTTGCTGTGTAATTCCAGGGGTGGGAGATACTGAAAATTGTCCATATATTCCAGAAACTTTCCTTGGAAACTTAGTGTTTCTTTTTCTGTTGTTTACTTTAGGTTGGTCAGCACGTTGACACAAGTTGCCTTTTGACGTAGCTGCTGCCATGGCCAGCTGGTAGGACCAGCATCCCATGCACAGAAGCCAGGTGAGTGTTTGGGGTCTGATATCTGTGGAATGAAAGCTCTTGATTGACCTGCCCGGCGAGCCTCATTCAGCTCCTTGGACATTTGAGACCGAGCATTGCTTAGAAGCTTACAGCCACCTCCTAGAGGAAATGGAGGGAGGCTGTCACCATGGGATCACCCAGGCCCTGCCCGTTGCTTCCAGGGAGGCCATTTGTTCTCACTTTGTGTCTCAGGGTTCACTCACTTGAAAAGCCCAGGCCTAAATGGGATAAACCTTCCTGGGAGTATCAGGAGCAGAGGATAATCCTGGCCAGATGGCCTTTGCCCTCTGGCCATTTTTGTGATTTCCCAACAGTGACCAAAATGAGTAGAATTTTTTTCTGACCCCACTGTTGGTGGCACAGGGCCTGGCACTGGTGCTTGGAGCTGGTTGCCCTGACCCCCGACTCAAGCCTGTGAGGAAACTGAGCCAACCTCACCCCCTGCTTAGGGTTCTCAAGTGGATTCTCAAGGGCTGTCAGAACCCAGCAGGACAGATCTTGACACCTCGGTGGGGTTTTTGTGTTGTAACCAGCAGGGTCTGGCCAGCCATGTTTTGGCCCAGGACTGTCTATCTGGAGAAGAATGTAGAGCTAAGAGTTAGAACTTGAAGGCAGGTTGGAGACCTCTTGGGTTGGTCAGCTGCTCCTGGGTTGGTCAGCTGCTCCTCTTCCAGGCCAGCCAACAGGTGACTCCTGAGGAGTGCGTGCCCCTTTAACAGTGCCATAGCCACATGGGATGAGAACCAGCCGCCTGGATTTGCCCGCTTCTTGACAAGAGTTGGGATTGGTTTTGTGAGGTTTTGGCTCTTATTTGCATATAGCAAAAAAAAAAAAAGCAAAACACATGAACATGGTCAAGTAATCCTGTTAGTGGGAAAACATTTCCAGAATGTTCTTCTAACAAATAAGCTTTACCAGTGCTTTAAAAAAATGTTTTTTAAAGATTTTATTTATTTGAGAGAGTGAGTGCAACCATGAGTTGGGGGGAGGGACAGAGGGAGAAGCAGATTCCCCGCTGAGTGGGAGCCTGGCTTTAAAAATTTTTTTCAACAATCAAGATATAATTTGTCTATCATACAGAATTTGTCTACCATACATTTCACCCATTTATAGTATATGATTCAGTGATTTTTTTTCGTTCGTTCGTTCTTTTTTTTGGTATATTTAAGAGTCGTGCAAGCATCACCTCTGTCTAGTTCCAGAGCACTTATCACCCCAAAAAGAAACTCCATCCTCTGGCACACCTGGGTGGCTCAGTCATCAAGCGTCTGCCTTTAGCTAAGGTCATGATCCCGGGATCTTGGGATCGAGCCCCGCATTGGGCTCCCTGCTCAGCGGGAAGCCTGCTTCTCCCTCTCCCACTCCCCCTGCTTGTGTTCCCTCTCTCGCTGTCTCTCTCTCTGTCAAATAAATAAATAAAATCTTAAAGAAAAAAAAGAAACTCCATCCTTATTAGCTGTCACTCCTTAACCCCCTTCTCCCGCTAATCTGCTTTCTGTCTCTATGCATTTGCCTGTCCTGGGCATTACATATCAACAGAGTCATACAATATATAACCTTGTGTGTCTGGCTTCTCTCAGCATAGTTTTTGAGGTTCATCCACATTGTAGCATGATTCAGTAATTCATACACTTTTATGGCTGAGTAATAATTCCATTGCATGGATGGACCGCTTATTTATCCGGGATAAATTTGGGTGTTTCCACCTTTTGACAATTGTGAATAGTGCTGCTATGAACATCTGTGTACACAATATGTGTGGATGCGTTTTTGGTTCCTTTGGGTATATACCCTAGGAGTGGAATTGCTGGGTCATGTGGTAAGGAACATTTTGAGGACCTGCCAGACTGTTGTTCTGGCAGCTGTACTATTTTACATAGCCCAGCCCTGCCTGAGTCCCCCAGAGGAGAAAGAAGTGACCTAAAGTCTGTGCTGGTTTCCTAGAGCTAGATGAGGTTTGGATCATCAGTGTTGATGATGCTTGATACCTGGTCCTGGTGGCTTGTTATCTGGTGCTGGTGGCATAGTGGGACATCCACAGGGGGTGGGCCTGGCACTTGGCTGTTGACAGGCTATCTTTAGACATTAGCATTTAAAAATCAAGGAACTTTACATCTGAAAAAGGTCTTACTTGAACCCCGGCCCAGTGGGGTTAGTGACTGCCCTTGTCTTGCTGCTTAGGTCATTGTCTGAAGGCAGTGGGCTGGCTTAGGGTTCTCTGAGGTTCTGGGATAGGTGCTCCCCCCTCTGCCTGGTTCTTTGTTAACTCCGAAGTAGTAAGTACTTGCTGAATGAATGAATGAAACAAACAAACAAACCTCCTTCTTCCCTGTCACAGGGCAAGCAGGGAAGACACAGCCATAGCATTAGAAGCAGAGAGTCTGGGGGTTTAAAGTCCTGGAAGTCATCCTAAGTGTTCTTTCTGGCCTTGCCTCCCCCACCCAGTATATGAAGGGGCTTGATAGGAAAGGGACAGTCTGTGAACAGTTATGACATGTAATGCTTAATGCTACACAGGCAGAAACACCCTTGAATAATTATTTTTTAGGATTTATAAATATGTCAGCTTGTACTTTTTGTTGTGGGGTATAAGTCACCTCAGCAAATTGATTGATTTGGGGTTTTCTCTGGTTAATACCAGCCCACACCCACTTTTCGTTGTACCATGGCCTGTGGTCAGCTAGGGTCTCCCCATTCCTGCCACCCAGGACTCAGTGGGCACAGAAGAGGAGCAGGGCAGGAGGAAGGCTGGCTCCAGGCGAGTCCTGAGTCACACACACATAGCCCCCACACAGTGCCACACCCTGTACACAGTTGAGGTGTGCACACCTTGGGTCAGACTGCCTGCTTGGGCTAATGGATGTGGCATCTGCCCCTTGAATTTTGCTTGTCAGAAGCCCTGTTTGTTCAAGTACACACTGCTCATGTGCTGAATGACTAGCCTTATGTTGGATGTTAAGGATTAAAAATGGGTGTGACTTGGGGCACCTGGGTGGCTCAGTCATTGAGCGTCTGCCTTCGGCTCAGGTCCTGGGATCGAGTTCTGCATCAGACTCCCTGCTTGGCTGGAAGCCTGCTTCTCCCTCTCCATCTCCTGCTTGTGTTCCCTCTCTCACTGTCTCTCTATCAAATAAATAAATAAAAACCTTAAAAAAAATAAAAGTGGGTGTGACTTTCAGAAAAACAGTTCACAGAGAAAGTGAATGCAGATGGCCCTAACCAAGGTATGGAAGATGTTCAGGTCTTTCTGATACTAAGAATGTTCATTGGAGCTTCCCCAAAACAACATTTCTGACCTTTTGTCCCCAGAGGTGGATACCAATCTGTTGGTGGAAATCAGGCACTGCCATATGTTGCTTTTGGAGGTTCACAACTCCTCAGAGAAAGATTGGCTTACCCTTTGCTCCAGAAATTCCACTTCTAGAAATGTATCACAAAGATACACTGTCAGAAATAAGAATTGTGACAAGGATGTTCATTATGCAATTCTGAAGTAGCAAAGCTGGAAATGACTTAGATGTTTGTCATTTGGGGCTGGAGATGGATGGGGGTGGATCTCCTGGTGGGGTGGCGTCAAGCCCCTGAAGGAAGGAAGGAGGCATGTCCTCATGTCTTGGTGACGGGATTTCTAGGGTGAAATAAGAAGTGGAAAAAACAAGGTGGAGGATAAAGAGATGTAGTACACTTACCTATCCAAGGGAAGGTGGGGGGGACATGGATGTATGTGTGTGTGTTTGCTTATACTTTATTTTTAAATACAGGAAATCTAAACCATAAATGAACAACATGGTCATTTCTGGGAGGAGGGCTGGGAGGAGACAGGGTTATCAGGAGCGTCTCTGGCTTTCTTTTCTATGTAGCACCAGATGGGTGTTTTACATAATTATAAACAAAAGTATGGCAGATGTTGTGAGGAGGGGGGAGAGAAGCAACCCCTAAAAACCAAAAGCAAAAGGAAATGAATATGAATCTAGGTATATGTCAGTTGTGACTCAAGTTGGTGACTTAACGTCTCAGAATTTCCTTCACTAGACTTTTAAACATAGTAGTTAGACTGTAAATGTTTTAGTGCGATATGTCATAAGGGCAAAAACTTCTTTTCAAAAAACTATTTTTGGGAATTATTTTTGGTTTTAGGTTAATAATACCAATAGTCTTACTGTTATATACAGTAGTGCCCCCTTCCCTACAAAGATGCTTGCCAGGGCCATCGTGGGATGCCTGAAAATGCAGATAGTATCAAACCCTATATATACTATGATTTTTCCACTTACAAAGTTTAATTTAAAAGTTAGGGATGGTAAGAAATTAACAACAACAACTAATAACAATAGAATTGTTATAGCTATGCTAAAAAGTTGTGTGAATGTGGTCTCTCTTTCTCAAAATATCTTACTACTGTACTCACCCTTCTTGTGATGATGTGAGATGATAAAATACCTATGTGATGAGATGAAGTGAGGTGAATGACGTAGGCATTGCAACATAGCATTAGGCTACTTTTGACTTATGTTGGTACTCCAGAGGATCGTCCGCTCCTGGACCGTGATTGACTGCAGATAACTGAAACTGTGCATAAGTGGGGACAACTATATTGTAGAAGAAAACAAGTAGTTAATGTCTTTAAGAGTCAGAATTTTCAGCAACAAAGAAAAATACAAGTATAAAATCAAAGCACTTGAAACATTTTAATTTTTTTTAAGATTTTTTTTTTTGACAGAGAAAGACAACGAGAGAGAGAACACAAGCAGGGGGAGTGGGAGAGGGAGAAGCAGGCTGAGCAGGGAGCCCAATGCGGGGCTTGATCCCAGAACCCTGAGATCATGACCTGAGCTGAAGGCAGACGCTTAACGATTGAGCCACCCAGGCGCCCCAAAACGTTTTAATTCTAAATCTGCATTGGGAATGTCCTGATTGTGTAAGACTATCAAGGCTGGGACAGATGAGTATGAAAAAGAATGGATTCCCAAGTTGGAGCATTAGATGTGTTAAAAATCCACAGGTTCATTTATGTTGGTGCTCAAAGGAAAGGAAGAAACCCGCTGTCCTCTTTAGAAGGTTCTAGGGAACCAATTCATTTTGAAAACTGGTAAATAGAAACTAGCATTTTTTTCTTTTTTGTACGGACTGAACTCTCGAGGAACAAAATAGTGGGTGAGAGCAACCTTCTCTCACAGGTCAGTGCTGCCCAACACAACTTCCTGGAACTCTGTATCCTCACTGTCCAATGTGGCACCTGGAATAGTTTGAAGAAATAAATTTTCATTTTATTTAACTTTAGTCTATTTAAATAGCTACATGTGGCTAATGGACAGTGTAGCTATTAACATATTCTGGCTAATTGAAATGATGGAATTATAGGCTTATAAGTTTTTGGACACTTAATGAAATGGTGAATCCAGATAGTGATCCTCCATGGCTGCGTGCCCTCAAGAAGGGTGCGTGTCTTTCTGGAATGATGTGTGCTTGGTTGGGCCTCAAAATCTAGTTTACAGTAAATCAGGGACATGTTGCATTGTACCACAGGGATGCCACCAGCAAACCTGACTGGGAAACAGGATAAATAAACGTATGGTTGAAAGGAAAGGTTGGGGGGGGCACCTATAGATTTCAACCAAGTGTGACTGACAAAGATTAAGAAATGCTTGTTAAATTGTTAGAGGTCAGCTCATAGGATTGTCGTTTGCTTGTGCTATAGAGATAAATACTGACCAGTTCATTCATAGAATGAATGCTATGTAGGATTTGCTTCACAGGAGCTAGTAGGTGTGGGGTAAGGCCGAGTGTAGAAGACCTGCAACCTGGGTGGTGCATGTGCGCTGTGAGTCATGCTCTTCTTGCTACTTCTGTGGGTATATTCGCAGTTTTCCATAATCAAAGATTTGAAAAATGGGCTTAACCCAGGCCTTCCCTCAGGGAGCCCAGGGCAGGAGAGACAGCTGTTTACAAAAGTGAGGGTGGTGGCCGCTTGTGGTTAGTTTAAATTCAAGCAGAAAACCTTCAAAGATTCTGGAATTGTGAAGTGGCTTGTGGCCTGTCATGTGGAACATCCTCTGATTACAGCATTGTTACTTTCTGTAATAATGATACTCACAGCTACCTTTCACAGAGCCTTCAGAGAGCATTAGTGATAAAGTGGGTAGTATTCCCATTTCATGGGGAGGAAACTGAGGCAAACCAGGCATTCTGGTTTCTACCTGATGCACTGTGATGCACCTTCCTTTCCCTGAGCCTCTGGCCTCCCTCCCCAGTACTTAGAGCTCATTTTACCACTGCATGTGCTTCTTCACTTTAATACTTTGTGATATCCCATACTTAGTTTTCTGACATAATGTGTGTGTGTGTGTGTGTGTGTGTGTGTATGTGTATGTATACACATGTAATATACATATATAAAGATTTTATTTTTATTTATTTGACAGAGAGCACAAGCGGGGGAGCAGCAGAGGGAGAGGGAGAAGCAGGCCCACCGAGCAGGGAGCCTGATAGGGGGCTCAATTCCGGGACCCTGGGATCGTGACCTGAGCCGAAGGCAGACGCTTAACGACTGAGCCACCCAGGCGCCCCTGACATAATATATTTTTGATTAGAGACCAGTCTCGCTTCATTGGTGTCATCTCTCCATAGTAGCTATACCCAGTCAGGATGGATAAAATAGATGGTTTGATCCTGTGTGTGATCTAGGGATCACTGCAACTCTCCGAGTGGAAGGGACCTCTCACTCCGTGTCTCTCAGCCTGGTGTCCAGTGTCCACTTACCTGCCTCCTTGTGTATCTTCCCAGAGTTTCCTGGGAGGAGGCCTGTCATGGGATCCAGTCAGCCCCTGGTTCCTGGTGGAAACTAAGCAGATATTTGGATAAATGAGTAAAACACCTGTGTGACTGAGGCGGGTGGCACATTCCCAGTAGTGTATTAATATAAAACCGTGGTGTGTGTTGTTTTGGTTTTAGGCAGTGTGAAGCCTGTAATGAACCTGACTTAAATCATGTTCTGCTGGTGGTGGTTTGTGTGACCCCAATTGTCTGAGGCCTTGCCCTCTTTCTGCCTTGGCTCCCCATTGCTAAATTGATCTTTGCCCACATGGCCATGCTTCCAGGCATTAGCTCCTGTGCTTGGAGGCAGTTCTTAGTTCCCACTTGTATGGTGGGTTTGTGTGACTTCAGTCGCTGTGAGAACTGGATGGTTGAGTCACAGAACCTAAAATTCACCAGTTAGCCATTTTATTTATTTTATTTTATTTATTTATTTTTAAAGATTTTATTTGAGAGAGAGAGAATGGGAGATAGAGAGCACGAGAGGGAAGAGGTTCGGAGGGAGAAGCAGACTCCCTGCTGAGCAGGGAGCCCGACGTGGGACTCGATCCCGGGACTCCAGGATCATGACCTGAGCCGAAGGCAGTTGCTTAACCAACTGAGCCACCCAGGCGCCCCAGTTTAGCCATTTTAAAGTTGTTATTTAATACACTCACAATATTGTATGATCATTGTCTCTGTCAAGTTCCAGAATGTTTTTATCCCCAAAAAAAGCCTGTACCCATTAGCAATCACTCCCCACTCCTCCACCTCTGTGCCCTTCAGGGCCCTAGCAACCACTAATCTACTTTCTGTCTCCATGGATTTGCCTGTTCTAGGCATTTCATATAAATGGAATCTTTTTTTTTTTTTTAAGATTTTATTTATTTATTTGACAGAGACAGAGAGACAGCGAGAGAGGGAACACAGGCAGGGGGAGTAGGAGAGGGAGAGGGAGAAGCAGGCCTCCTGCAGAGCAGGGAGCTCAATGCAGGGCTCGATCCCAGGACCCTGGGATCATGACCTCAGCCGAAGGCAGACGCTTAACGACTGAGCCACCCAGGCACCCCTAAATGGAATCATTTTTTATTCTGTGTGGCCTTTTTTATCTGCCTTCTCTCACTCAATGTAGTGTTTTCACTGTTCATCCACATTGTGACATGAATCAGAACTTCATTCCTTTTTATGAGTGAATAGTATTTCATTGTACGGATATATCACATTTTGTTCATTGTTCATCTGTTGATGGACATTTGAGTTGATTCTATTTGTTGACTATTGTGAATAGTGCTGCCTTTTTTTTTTAATATTTTATTTATTTATTTTACAGGGAGAGACACAGCGAGAGAGGGAACACAAGCAGGGGAGTGGGAGAGGGAGAAGCAGGCTTCCCGCTGAGCAGGGAGCCCGATGTGGGGCTTGATCCCAGGACCCTGGGATCATGACCTGAGCCGAAGGCAGACGCTTAACGACTGAGCCACCCAGGCACCCCTGCTGCTTTTTTTTTTAGATTTTATTTATTTATTTGACCGAGACACAGCGAGAGAGGGAACACAAGCAGGGGGAGTGGGAGAGGGAGAAGCAGACTTCCCTGCTGAGCAGGGAGCCCAACGTGGGGCTCGATCCCAGGACCCTGAGATCATGACCTCAGCTGAAGGCAGACGCTTAACGACTGAGCCACCCAGGCGCCCCAGTAGTGCTGCTTTTAACATTTGTGTATAAGTTTTTGTGTGAATACGTTTTCACATCTCTTAGCTTATGTACCTAGCAGTAGAATTGCTGGGTCATATGGTAATGCTGTATTTAACTTTTTGAGAGACTGTCAGACTGTTACCCTCATCACTGTACCGTTTCATGTTCCTGTCAGCAATGTATGAGGGTTCTAGTTTCTCTACGTCCTTGACAGCACTTTTTTCTTTTAATTAATGATAGCCACCCTGGTGGGTATGAGGTAGTATCTCATTGTGGTTTTGATTTGCATTCACCTGATGACAGATGTTGGACATCTTTTCATGTGTTTATTGGCCATTTGTGTATCTTCTTTGGAGAAATGTCTATTCAAGTCCTTTGCCTGTTTTTGAATTGGATTTGTTGTTTAATTGTTCAGAGTTCTTTATATATTCTATACACTAGACCCTTGTCAGATAGATGATTTGCAAGGTATTTTCTCCCAGTTTGTGGGTTGTTTTCTCTCTCTCTCTCTCTCTCTCTCTCTCTCTCTGTCTTTTTAAGATTTTAAGTAATCTCTACACCAAATGTGGGGCTCAAAGTTACAATCCTGAGATCGAGAGTCTAACACTTCTCTGACTGAGCCAACCAGATTCCCCTCACTCTTTTTTTTTTTTTTTTTTTAAGATTTTATTGATTTATTTGACACAGAGAGACCCAGTGAGAGAGGGAACACAAGCAGGGGGAGTGGGAGAGGGAGAAGCAGGCTTCCCACAGAGCAGGGAGCCCGGTGCGGGGCTGGATCCCAGGACCCCGGGATCATGACCTGAGCCGAAGGCAGACGCTTTACGACTAAGCCACCCAGGCGCCCCTCCCCTCACTCTTTTGATAGTGTCCTTTGCACATTAGATTTTAATTTTGGTAAAGTCCAGTTTGCCTTTTTTTTTCTTCTGTTGCTACTGTGCTTTTGGTTTCACATTTAAGAAATTGTTGCCGAATCCAAGGTCATGATTTACCCTTCCGTTTTTTTCTAAGAGGTTTATAGATTTAGCTTTTAATAGTTAGGTCTTTGATCTATTTTGAGTTAATTTTTATTAAAAGGTAAGGGTTTTGTTTTTGATCCTTATCTTTTTTACTGGCCTGAAAACATTTTGGCTTATTTAACCAGGAAGGGAGAGTGATAGCTGGGAGTTCTGAAAATACTTTTTCTTGTATGTTTAACATATATGTTGAGCATTTATTCTGTCCTGGGCTCTAGGGTGGTAGCACTGAACAAGGAGGTATTCCTTGTCTTATGGGAGATGGGGTTAGGAGGGTATACAGAGAGATGAGTGAATAGAATGTTAAGTGGCGATGAAGTGGGAAAGAAGTTAGAAATCCACAGAGGGGATTGTGTGGAGGGGAGATAATGTCATTTTGCTGTCTCAGCTGAAACCTGAAAAAGAGGGTAGTTCAGAGACCTGGGGGAGGAGCCTTCCAGGCAGAGAGAGCAGAAAGTGCAAAGGCCCTGGGGTGGGAGTGAGCTTGACTGTCAGTGGCCAGAATGTCACTGTGGCCTAAGAGAATGGGGTCAGGATGGGGTGGGGCACAGGATGGCAGGAGACAAGGTCGGAGAGGCTGACCTGACCTTAAGGCTGTGGTGAGGGCCTTGTTTTTACCTTGAATAGTATCTTTTACAAAAGGACCACTTAATGTGATACCCTCAAGCCCAGCTCCGCTCTTTCCCAGCGATTGTTGCAGGTATCTGAACAACTCCCTGCCCAAGGGGAAGAATTCCACTTACAGGGTAGAGGCTAGAAGTGGGATTTCTGTTTCCGGTCTTACAGCTGTGCAGAAAGTGCTGAGAGAACTTGTCGTTGGTAGGAACTGTTTCTTAGTCCCATGGGCTTTATTGAAACCGGAAACTTAGTCCTAAAAGTAAGTTTCCCTACTGGCTCTGATCCTCCTGGGGCATTTGCCAGTGCTCTGATACCACAGAATATGTGCAGGAAGGAGCTTGACAAAGGAAGCCCAGGAAAGGCCTCCAGGTGTTACTATATTGCTGGGTGCCCTGATGAAAACGTCAAAAGAGGCACCCCTGGTTCCCCCACTTTCTCCTTATATCTCCTCCTAGGAATGGAGGTGACTTTTTTGGTCCTTCCTGCACTTGTCTGTGCAAAACCTCTCTGCCATTTCCAGTGACGGGCCTCAGTGGAGCTGGTGGTTAGAGCTATGTCTTGACCCTGAGGGAGTTGGCACTGGAAGGGTTAAGGCTTCCCATTTTGTGATGTGACACCCGATGGGCACATTGCAGATGGCATGGAAATGGCAGGTGTAACCCTTTGTAGGCCATGGAGGCACATGGCCCAGGAGGCAGCTGGGAAGGAACAGAGGGCTGTTCTTTTCCCATGTGAGGCAAATGTAGCCAACTAGCCCTTAGAGTGACATCCTGCACCAGGGGGACTCCTGGCTACTGTTTTCCCTGTGGACATTTAATATTGCTCCGATTCCCCTTCACAGGCAGTACCTTTGTTTCTGTGTTGTGTGCTCCTGCAACAGCATCTCTTTCTTTCTGGCCGCAGGGTTGGGCTTTTGCCCAACGGCCCTGGCTGCTGGTGGGTCAGAAGCCTGTGGGGAGCCACTTCCAGGGGGTGGTATTAGGTGCTCACTGGGCACTTCGAGAGCAAACACAAAAGCCAAGTTCTTATCTCCAGTGTGAGCCTGAAGGAGCTACTCTAGTTTTAAAGACACTTTTTACCTGTCTTTCCCTTCTTAACATATGATCAGTGTAGGTGCACTTTTCTCCCTACTGTGTCCTATGGCTGGAGATGAAGACTGGCTTTCATCTCATGTCTCTGGGAAGGGGTGCTCAGAAGCCAAGGTATGGGGCTGTGGTGCAGATGTAGTTGAGGGGGATCTGTGTGATCCACATTATTCCCTGTTTTCAGATGTTTGCGGGAGATTGGCTGTGTCTGAGAGAAGATAAAAATATATACCCTACACTGTCTTTCCAGGATAGGATCTGTGCTTTCTTTAGTGCCCCCCCCATTCTCCCATGACTCCAGGGAGGGAAGTTGAGGTCTAGGACCTGATGTCCCAGGCCTGGCACTGCACATCCCGCGTGCGAGTTTGAGCAGCCTGGTGAACTGTCAGCAGGCCGGCCTTGTGACTGTCTATTTTCTGGAGATGACTTGTCCTGAACCCTGCTTTATTCCCACACACTGTGCTGGAGTGAACTACTACGAGTGCTGTGTTCTTTACTGTGCAGTCTGTGTGGGATTTGTGTTTAGGAATTTGAGGACCATTAAGGTTTTGTCTTTAAAATGTTGATGGTCAGATACCTTGGTGGCTCATTTGGTTAAGTGGTGGCCTTAGGCTCTGGTCATGATCCCGAGGTTCCTGGGATCAGGTCTCAAATGAGGCTCCCTGCTCAGCGGGGGGCCTGTTCCCTTTCCCTCTGCCCCTCCCGGTGCTTGTGCTCTCTCACTCTCTGTGTCAAATAAATAAATAAAATCTTAAAAAAAAAAAATGTTGGGGATGCCTGGGTGGCTCAGTCGTTAAGCATCTGCCTTCGGCTCAGGTCATAATCCCAGGGTCCTGGGATTGAGCCCCGCATCGGGCTCCCTGCTCCGTGGGAAGCCTGCTTCTCCCTCTCCCTCTTCCACTCCCCCTGCTAGCTGTGTCTCTCTCTCTCAAATAAATAAAATCTTTAAAAATAAATGAATAAATGAATAAATAAAAAATGTTGATGGTCACCACTTAAGTGTGTTAAAGTTCCTCCTGTCCAGCTTAACTTTGTTAAATATATCCCCCAAAAGCATTAATTCAGAGACATCACATCATTTACAAGTCCTCCACTTTAACAAAATCAGATTGTAAATGTGTGTTTATTTGTAAATGTGAAAACCAGAGGTGCCAGTTCTTTTTACTCTTTTCAGTCTTAATAACCTGTTTCTCTGGATGGTTCTTGAACCAAGGGCTGGAGGTGACTAGATAGATGATGTTGTGGCCTGTCTCGGATGACCCTCACCCCCTTGGTGGTAACAGGCTTACATATTTGATGGGTTATTAGCATTTCAGATGGAGTGCAGTGTGTGGGCACACCTGGAATATTTGAAGTGCTCTGTTAGGAGGAGGCTGAGATGCTCCTGAACTTAACCTTCCCTTTTGGTTCTTGGTCCAAGCTGAGCACTGCATTTACAAATGGCGTTTTTTTCCCAGAAGGGTTAGGTGGAGAGCCTTGTAGGGGCTAGGAGCAGAGAGGTCATCCCCTGAAGAGAGTGCCAGTGCTCAGATTGGTTTGTTTGATGGAGTGACTGGAGGCACTTGATTTAAGTTGTGTATATTTGTCTTTGGAGCATACTCTTCCATTTCACAGCTCTTAGGGCTTCCTCCTCCCACCCTGTCCTTTAGGATCCAGTTACAGGTTCTAGCCCTTCTCACTCTCACAGGCTGATGGCTGGTCCTGACCTCCACCCCTCTCCCAGTCCCTCAACTCCTGAAGGGTACCTGGGTGCCCAGGGAAGTCCATGGGAGGCCCTGCCATCACGGAGAGCCTCTCACACTGAATGTAAGTGGTCCAAGGATTCCTTTTCCTTCTACATAGTTTCATCCCATTTAAAAAACAACTGTTTAAAAGTTTTGATCTGGGGTGCCTGGGTGGCTCAGTCCTTAAGCGTCTGCCTTCGGCTCGGGTTGGGATCGAGCCCCTCATTGGGCTCCTGCTCAGCGGGAAGCCTGCTTCTCCTTCCCCACTCCCCCTGCTTGTGTTCCCTCTCTCACTGTCTCTCTCTCTCTGTCAAATAAATAAAATCTTTTAAAAATAAATAAATAAAAAGTCTTGATCTCTTTTTATTTGGTTTCATTTCCTTTTTTTGGAGATGGGTTTTCACACACCTATATATTTTGCCACTTCATCTTTTCTATCATTTTTTCCTCCCTCTCTCTTTACAAGTCCAGATTTTGCCCTTGGGGCCCAGCTCAAATGAAGCATTTCTCAATTCTTCCCTTCCACCAGCAGAGTGAACTTCTTTTCTGGTTTTGAGTTGTAATAAAATGGTGATTAGCACATGCATTTCACAGCCTTTATTAGGTCTGTGCTCCCATGAAGGTGGGGGCCCTGAGCTACTCTTCCTCCTACCCTCCACAGAGCAGGCACCACTGGGTCACTGGTCCCTTGGAGAGGTCACTGTCTGGTGTGGTATCAGCATTTGTTAGGAGCCTGTCAGCATCCACATCCTGCTGGGCCAGACAGGCTGTGAACTAGGAGATGATGGACTGTCCTAGGTAGTTAGTAACTGACCAGGCTTCTTGTGCTGCAGAAGTTCCCTTCTGGGTTTAGGCATTACTCAGATAAACAACAGTAAAGAGTGGTTAGGTTTTGCCTTCTCTGGAATCTTAACTTACAATATGCACAAAGTAGTAGAAATGAACATGGTTGCAGTGCTGGTGATTTGAAAATGCTCTGCTGATCCAGCCAGGTATGAAATCATTTGTCTTGGACAGGGGTTGGGGAAGTGTGGGCTAAAGTGGCTGAGGTGCATGGGGATTCATGTGAGGCCCCGTAGGGCTCTGGGTTTCTTCATGTGCTTTAGAAGTTGATGATTCTGGCCCCTGTGTCTAATCTCATTTTCATACTTCAGGGTTTTCCTTTTTGAGATAGGTGGATCAGAAGTTGAATGGACACTGATCACCCATAATAAATGCTGATCGTTTGCTCAGAATTGAACAGAGAAAGACCTTTTCTGAGATAATTGGGCAAGATTTGGAAGTGGGAGGAGGGGATAAAAACTCTGTGCATGTGTGGGGGTGCATGTGTCTATGAGTATGCATGAGTGTGGGTGCACATACATGTATATTTGTAGTGCAAAGTTGCTTGGTGTGCTGCAGCTTTGTGGAGTTGGGAGGTAACTGTCAGTGCCCCCGTTTCCATGTCTTCCTACCAGTAAGGTGTCCATTGAGTGGAGTCAAATGATCCCAAGTCTGGGGGGTTATGTGTTACTTGTCCCTTTCCCTCTCTTCTCACTGCCCTCCGCCTCCCCAGAATCCAGAGCCCAGGCACTATGGCCATTGGAGGTTGATAGATTGTCCAACTTGGGAGAAGCCCAAAGAGTGACTAAGCCCCTTCAACAGGATTCAAAGAAGAATTTCGTGGGGTCATGTGTCTCATTTTTATAAAGTGGTTGTCCACCTGGTGAGCTGTGTTCACTTCTTTTAACACAAAGCCAAAGGTTCAGAAAACCTGTATTGAGACCCCAGGCCCAGGCAGTCCCAATGTGGGATTGATAGGACACTACCAGGCTGGGGGTGAAGTGATATGCCCACCAGTCAGGCCCAGTGTTCACATAAGGGTCAGGAGAATTGAAGGACCAAAGTGGTGACTAAGTGGAGTCTAAGCCCCTGACAGGTCCCCAGGAAGGTCCCTGGGGTTCTCTTGCAGCTGCAGGCAGAAGGTACCAAGTGAAGATCATGATTGCAGAGAGATTTCTATCAATTCTGTGGGGCAGGACAGGGTGCAAGGCTATGACAGTGCTGCCTGTCTGCCCAGGACCTGTCCTAGAGTGGGGCAGTTGGAGGCACTGTGGTATGGATCTGCATCCTCCTGATCCCCAGAAGGGGTGCTCCCCACCCCCCCTTCATGAAGTTTCCCTGGCACAGATGACCCCTTTCTTCCTAGCCCTCAAGGGTGAAGGAAAGTCCCGGTCACCTGGAGAAGTTGGGCCCTGCAGCTCCCTTCCTACTACAGGACATCCCCAAGGACCCCCTGGTCCTCCAGCAAATCAGACCCAGTGTGCTCAAGTCACTTTGTGTCCCAGCTCAAACATCCCTATTTCTTTTCTTTCAAGATTTTATTTATTTGACAGAGACACAGCGAGAGAGGGAACACAAGCAGGGGGAATGGGAGAGGGAGAAGCAGGCTTCCCGCCAAGCAGGGAGCCCAATGAAGGGCTTGATCCTGGGACCCTGGGATTATGACCCAAGCCAAAGGCAGACGCCTAATGACTGAGCCACCCAGGTGCCCCAAACATCCCTATTTCAAGAAGGACTCACCCCAGCCCATCCCCTCCCAGCCCTGTGCCCATCAAGGTCCTTCACATCCCTGTGCTTTTCCTTAGAGCTTTGGTCTGATGCTCAGGCATGAGTGCTGAGGAACCGCTTGCTTCTCTGTAAGTGGGTTAAGGTTTCAGCCACTGCAGTAATTGAGTTTATAGCACATAATTTCCTTATACGATGGACCTATTTATCTTGAGAGTGTGTAGGGCTTTTAGGATGGTATAAAATTGACCCATATAGTGAGACAGGCTGACCCTTTGGTGAGCTCTCTGCACTCAGCACTTTTTGAAACTAAATTTCTTTTGACTTGTCAAAAGGGGTAACCTTGAGTCCTGGGCTCAGATTGAATTTACATGTTCAAGTCCTTTTTAGAAACCTGTTTTCCTTTGTAGTCAATTCTCTGATAACACTTATTTTGGAAAAGCATATTTGTTCCAACACTTGATATATTAGGGCAGAGTTGAAAGCACGACTCATATGTTGTGTGTGGTTACGTATGATTTTGTCCAGGAGAAATGCCAGGTTCAGGCTAGGGGTTGGGAAGCTATGGCCCACAGGCTGGTGGTCTGTTTTGGTAAATAAAGTTTGGTTGGGACACAGCTGTGCCCATTTGAGGACGTACTATCACAACTGCAGAGCTGAGTAATCAGGACAGAAACAGAATGACCCACAGAGCTGAAAATATTTACTGTGTTGTGTCCCTTTAAGAAAAAGTTTGCCAACTCCTGCACTAGGTGAATCCAGAAAATTGCTCCCAGCTAAAAGAGCACCTGACAGTACACAAAATGGAAATGCACACACCTCAGATATGCACCAGGCCCCCTCTAGGCCATACCATTTTCTCTTGGGGTCACACAGCCTCCTTCCAGCATGTCACAGTAACTCAGAAAACAGCCACAGCAAATGCCAGGTCTTCCCTCAGGTGAGGGGTCAAGCTTCAGGTAGCATTTGTGTATTTCTTGGCTGTTTAACGTGCTACCATTTAAAAATCAGGTTCCTGTCTTTATGTCATGATGAAGTTTTGGGGTGTTGTGTACCTAACCCTATTGTTCCCATAGCCCTGTGTTTTTATTGCATAATTTTGCAGTATGCCGTGGTTTTTTAGAAATGCATATATGTTGTGCACCAGCAGAACTTTTACTGTACTTAGAAAGCAAACATCAAAAACATCTCACTCAACAACATAAAATTGTAGTCATTAATATCTCATCTGGACCTTGTAGGTGAGAGGTCAAGCCCAATTTCGTACTTATGAGAAGCTCCCAGTATCCTTTGGAAACCTCACCCAGATGTGACTCTGGGTGGTTAATGGGGTCTTTCAATTGGGACTGCCTGGAGTATGGGCTTCAGTTCCCAGCATCTCTCACCCATTTGCTGTCTGACTACCACCTGCCTCAGTTTCTCCACCTGTAAGGTGGGGGCAGTTGATGACACTTACCTCACAGGTGGTTATGAGGATCATCTGAGGTGATCCATGTGACGTAAAAGCTCAGTGTTAGGTGTTTTGCCCTTAAAAGTAGGAAGACCCCACATTTCTGTTAACAACAGGGGAGCAGTAAACTTGGGTCATGATCTGAGGATCTCAGTGTTGAAATGGGGTTGAGGTGTCTGGACCAGCCCCCTTTCCCCTACTGGGAGCTCCTCTCCATAAAACTTATATTTGTTCATTCATCAGGTATCTGTTGTCTGTCTGCTCTGTGGCCCGCATTCTTCTCTTCCAGGGCTAGGGACATACAGGAACATTGACACTGAGGCCCAGCTGTCATGTTGCCTGTTACTTGGTGGGTGGTGGTGACATCTGACTGTGGGGTGTCCCTTTAGCTTCTGGCTGCAGGGTCTTCCCTGGCCTGGCCCTGGGCAGGGCAAATCTTAGTTTCCTCAGGCTCAGTTCCCTCTCCTTTGAGGATGGCTGTTTTATCTTATTCCTTACTAGCACAAGCATCATTTTAGCCCCACCATGTGCTTGTCACTCTAGATGAAAACAAACTGTTTAAACTTGATTTAACAAAAGGCCTTTTGACTATGTAGTGGAATGTTCACAGTGGGCAGCTTGTGAGAGTGCCAGGTAGAAAGGAATGGTGGACCTGGTTTCAGGCCCAGACTCTTCGCCTACCTAGACTTGGATTTCCCCACCTTGGGTGACATGCTCATCTTCCACAAGCAGAGGCTTGTTGAGTGAGTGGTGAGTGTCAGCTATCACCCCCCAGCATGTGTGGGTGTACCCCCACCCTGGTCACAAGACTGCTGCAGGGAGGGTCTCCCTAGCATCCTCTTAGTCTAGGTCTTTGAAGGCCCAGGGAGCTCCTAGCCAGGCAGCTGGGCCTAGTGCCTTCTTGATGGTGTACAAGAGAGAAAACACCTGTATTTTTGGAATATCTTAGGTTTTCAGATCCCTAAGGGTTAAGAATCCAGCTTCAGTCAGTGAGTAGTAAGACTTAGTTCTCCTTTTGAGCAAACCTGTAGCACAGGATTCATGTGGCTCCCTTCCTCTGCCTGAGACCCTCCCTCAGTGGCTTGGCCCTCTCCTGCCTAGACCATCTCCCCAGATTCCTGTTTCTCAGCCTCAGTCTGTGAGACTCTCTCTGTACAAGTCCAAACGCAGAGGTTTGTGTTTTTGGTTTTTTGTTTGTTTGTTTGTTTTTTAAGATTTTGTTTGTTTGAGGGCGCCTGGGTGGCTCAGATGGTTAAGCGTCTGCTTTCAGCTCAGGTCATGATCCCACGGTCCTGGGATTGAGTCCCACATCGGGCTCCTGGCTCAGCAGGGAGCCTGCTTCTCCCTCTCCCTCTGTCTCTCTCCCTCCTCATGCTCTCTCTGTATCTGTCTCAAATGAATAAATTAAAACAAAAATCTTTAAAGATTTTATTTATTTGAGAGAGAGCACAAGCCGGGGCAAGGGGCAGAGGGAGAGAGAGAAGAGAAGCAGACTCCTGCGGAGCAGGGAGCCTGACATGGGGCTTGATCCCAGGACCCAGAGATCATGACTGAGCCACCTAGGCACCCCTGAATGCAGAGTATTTAATGAAAGTACTTGTTTGCTTCATTTTGACCTATAGGGCAAACCCCAGGAATCATACATTTCATGAGGCTACATGAAATTCATTCAGGCTCCACACTGAATATGAAGGTGAATGGGAAAATGAAGTTTCTTACATGGAAGAGTTTAGCAAGAAGCTTGGAAAAGAGATGAAGCTGCTGAGTAGTATAAGGATTGTTGCTGTGGGCAGTCCTCATGAGGAGCTCCCTGAGAGTGAGCCCACACTGATGCCGTGGCCTGGCAGCCAATTCACAACTGGCAGCCCAGGTAGAAGGTGGGCTGTGGGGATGAGCTGAAGGGTTTGGGTTTACTGCTTAGAGCTTGAAAGTCTCTTCAGTGACGCAGAGGGTGAACTCTTAAGCTGCATAGACACTTGCTAATAATGGATGGCAAGGTCGAAGCAGCATCCCCTCTCAGTCCAGTGACGGTTGCATATTTGTCTTATGTTCTTGGTTCTGCTTGTTGGAGGAGCCAGCCTTGTGATTTCCCTATATTACAGAACACCCTTCCTATGGCCTGGGGGCACTTCCCTCCAAAGGGCCCTCTTCCCTTGTCTCACTCCCACTACACTTGTCCTTTCAGTTTTCAGTCTCTGCATGTTGGAGTGTTACTTTATCTAGCTCTCCATTTTATCTTTGTGTTCTTTGAATATAAGACTGATATGAAGTCATCGTTAGGAGAAATAATTTCATACAGAAATATTTAATACAGAAAGTGAAAGTGTCTTAATTTATTCCTCAGAAATGAGTGCTGTGGCTTTTAGCCCAATTTCTTTCACTTTTGATTTTAATAAGCTTTTTCAGTATTTTTTTCTGAAGAAAGCCTTTTTAAGCCATGTGAATGGTATTATACTATTCTGCAATTTGATTTTCTTATTCAAGTTATTTCTAACATCACTGTGTGTCTCTTCACGTAGTATGTCTATGAGGTATGCGTAGGGAAACTGAGGCTCAAAGAGTAACAATCTCCCTCAGCCAGTTCCCTGAGATCTGGTTTCTGTTCTCGGTTGTGTCTGATAGTAGAGGCTGGCTGTTGTAATCATCCTTCTATTTCCCAAGTTAAATTGCATCCCTTATACTCGGCCTTAAGAGGGTTTGACGTTTAAAACTTGAGAACTGGCGTCTCTAGTATGAGTTCCTTCCAGAACACAGCCACTGCATCTCTGCTACTGTCGCTCAGAGAGATGCATCAGGGAGTGGCTCAGGACTTGAACAGAGTGAGGTCTGTGTTCTGGAAGGGAAGACATTTGCCTGTCAGCCAGAGGCTGCTGGCACCAAAGTACAGCTTAGCTGTTCTCTTCCTTGGACCCTTCTCAGGTGCCTGGGTTTGACTGTCAAGAATGTGGGGAGCCTCCAGAGGGTGGGTAGAGGGTGTACAGGTCTGGGACTCATCTTTCTGAGCTTCCTCAGGCTGTTGGGGAGGGTGGATAGGATTCCTGGGTTCAGGCAGGAGACAAGGGGGAGGCCGTGCAGGGGGGCAGCACAGCCCCAGCCTCAGGACCACCACAACACAAACATCCACGTGCACTGTGCATCTGCTCTGGGGCACTCTGGTGGTGGGTGCCCAGCTGAGTCCTGATGGAACTGCCCACCGAGCAGAGCCTCTGTGTTGAGTGTGGAGATTGGCTAGTGCCAAGTGAGGCCAGTGTCTGGATCTCATTGTCATCCAGCTGGCATTGGATGCATCACAGGCCCTTCTTCCTTCCTGACAGGAAGGGGTGCCCTATGCTACTGAAGACAGTGGCTGCGCCATGTGCAGGCCTCTACCTGTCAGCAGATGCTCCTCATTCTCCCTGCGTGGGTCTGGTAGACTCATGCTCAGCATGTCCAAACTACCCCACTCCCAGCCTTCTCTCAGATCTGCTCTTTCCCCATCTCAGAAGATCAATTCCATCATTCCAGTTGCTCAGGCAAAAACAAACAAAACAAAGTGATCTTTTTTGCCTCCCATCCAGCTGTTGGCATGTTGTGTTGTCTGTATCCTCTAAAGTATACTTAGTATTTGGTCATGTTTCCTTCACTGCTCAGTCTCCTTCCCATCCTGATCCACAAGATACAGAAGCCTCCCAAGACTGCTCCCCCCACCACCCCAGCTCTAGTCTATCCCCAGATCAGCCAGATGATCCTTTAGAACAAATTGGATCTCCCCCCACCCATCCATGCTCCCCCTGAGGGCAGGCCACACTTAGTACCCTCTTTCCCCACCTCCTCATGCTTACTCTTCTCTGAGCTCTGGAAAGAGCACCCCAGGTCCACTTTTCAGAGCATCAGCCTGGTCATTTCTCCCAAACATGTATTGCTAAGCACTTTTCTCATGCTTGGAACAGGAATGTTACTGGTAGTATTCCTGCTGGTGTGTTAGTAACAGCGTAGTATAAATAACGCTTCCAAGTACAGATAGTAGTAATGATAATGCCTTAGGGTTATGGCTCCATGACTTGTGTTTATTTACTTTTTTTTTTTTTTAATCATCAAGAGACGTTTACTGGTGTGTGCTCAGCTTGTGCCAGGTGCTTTCCGTTGGTCTCCTGAGTCTTGTTTAAAAATTCTGGTTTCTACATCATTCACCCCTTTGGAGTTGTTTTAGACAGGTTTTTCTCCTGAGGTTCTCAGATCAGTTAGACAGTGGCATTTTATTAAAATAAAGTAGGGGCACCTGGGTGGCTTAGTTGGTTAGACGGCTCTTGATTTTGGCTCAGGTCGTGATCTTGGGGTTGTGGGTTCAAGCCTCATGTCAGGCTCCATGCTCAGTGTGGAGTCTGCTTGAGATTCTTCACCGCACCCCCCTCCCCCGCATGTGTGTGTTCTCTCTCTCTCTCTCAAATAAATAAATAAAATCTTTAAAGTAGCTTTTGGTAGAGGCAATTACAATTTGCACCGACCCAAAGCTCCATGTTGTCATTCCACCTATGATTTGGTGGCCCCTTTGTTCTGGGGTTGCTCTGTGCTGTGCCTGTGTAGCCTCTAGTGTGGTTGCAACCTCCCTTCTTGGAGTGAGGAAGATCTGGGCTTCATCTTGCCCACCTCTCTGCTCTCCCAGCCCTGTCTGAGGATGTATTAGAGCAGGCTCTGCTTGGCTTGGTTGTGTTTGCAGAGAGTGAGAAGGAGGGGCTGAGGCCACCTGGGTTCTAGCCCTGCTTCCTGGGTAGCATCCTGTGCCTTAGGCCGCCTTGCAGTCCTGGGAGCCTCATCTTTACAGTGGGCATGCTGCTGTCAGGATCTGCCCCTGCCTGCATGTAGTGCCAGCACAGGATCCCCCTTCAGGAGGAAAGCTGCTCTTTGTGGGCTGGCCATTCCTGAATGGGCTTGTGGTAGAACCTCTCTTGTCTTTCCCTTCATTCTACCCTTACTGGCCAGGGATTTTGAAGCAGATCCTAATTTGCTATCACAGTAATCCAGCCTTGTCACCTGCTCTTTAGAAAGTATTCTGATGTACCTCCTCACTGCTTTTTTGCAGAGATTGTAGGTCATGCTTCATTCCTCAAGGCTGGTTTCTTCCCTATAGGTTTGTGGCTGGATCCTGGGTTCATGCCTGCAGGGTGGTGGCCGCTAGCCCTAAAGTGCGGGGGCTACTGGTCCTTCATGCTGAGAGGAGGGGAGAGCTGCTCTTTACCAGCACCTGCCCTCCCTGGGAGCAAATGCCCCATGTGGCCTCTAAGGCAACCACCTTGGTGTGGAGTAGGTACCACCCAAGGCGTGGCAGGGGGTGGGGTGCAGAGCTGGAGGCACCTTCTGCCTTGGTCAGCCCCGTGCCCCCTCCAGCTATGCTGGTCCTTTCTGTGGTGGGGGAGGTGTGTAGCTGCTCCCCCCCCCCCGCCCGCCCCAAGAATCCCCCACCAGAGCTGGAGGGACACGGAGCTGGAGGGGCAGGGCATGTGTGCATTGCCAGGATGGCTATTATTTCTGGGCCTAGGGTTGGCAGGGTTACAGCCCCTCAGCTTCAGAGTGAGCTACCCTGACACTGCACACAGAGCATAAACAGGCTATGTTCCGTGCCCTCTGCTGGGGACCCTGATCAGCTACCCAAACTGGGGTGCTGTGGGGGGCCCTATGACCCAGGGTGGTCACTGGGGCTGGAAGGAGCAGCCCTGTGGGTGTGAGGCTCTGCTCTGGCTCTTTGCCATTGCTTGTTTTACACCAGTGATAATGAAGTGAGGTCACGTGGGCACTACCTTGCCAGTCTGATGACCTGGCACACAGCAATCTGGTTGTTGGTTCTCCCCCTTCTCCTTATCTTTGTGGGCAGTTGAGAGGAAGGACTTCATGTAGGGTCTGGGTTTGGATGAGTTTCATGGATTGGAGCCTGGAGCTTACAAGGCCAGAGACTGTGCTGGCTGGCAGGGTGGGTGGGTGGGTGTGTGGGTGAGGGTGCCAAGATGGAGCAGAGGCAGAGTGGAGAAGCATGGGGGAGTTTGAGTACAGTATTGGGAGGGCATCCTCTGTATCTACCTCATTCCCTCTTCTCCAGTGTGTACCAGGCCAGACTGGGAGCTTTTCCCTTAGGGACAGAATTTCTTCTGACTCTAGTGGGGGCCCTCTTTCCCTCTTTTCTGGTTTCGTCTCCTCTCCTCTTTGATCTTGACAAGCTCCTTTCTGGTCCTGGGAGCACAGCTACCTGCTGTCCAAGGCAGCTACTGAAATTGTTCCTCTTGTCTAATTCCCAAATTTCAAGGAGCTCCTGTTTTAGGAGTCCCCAAGGAAAGATGACCCATGTGCCCACAGTGAGGGAGGGGTCGGTGACTGACACTCAGGGCAGTGACTTATCTGCAGTCTCACAGAGACGGGACTGATAGACTCAGTGAGCAGGCTGACAGGGTTTGTTGTGAAGGCATAGGAAAGGACAGAAGCCATAGAGCTTTAGGCTAAGAGGGACAAGGGGGCATTCCTTGCTTTCTCTGAGCCAGTTAGGAGACCATATCCACACAGAGAATGGGAGGCGGGGATGGGGTTTTTTTTGAGGGGTGACTGGGACTGAGCAGTTGGTACAGGGTGGGCGGCAGGCACAGGCTAGGATGCCAGGAGGGATTGGGGGCAGATGGAGGTCTTGTTGATTTCCTATGCCCTTGAGTTTCAGAGTTCTCCAGCCCTACCCTCCTTTAGCATGGGTGGGGAGCACTGTGGGGGTGACATGACCACCAGGAGACTTGCTCATTTTGACCCATTTGGACTGCCTGTAGGAGCAGATAACCTGAGTGCCCTGGCCAGGCCACACTGGCCTAACGAGTGTATATGGGACACTCTGCCTTCTGAGCCAGGAGCATGAAGCAGCTGTCCATTTCCTTCCTTTCACTTTAAGTCTACCAAAGGGGCCACTTGGGCAAGGCCCTGCACTATTGCTCATTTGTGGAATTGGCTCCTAAAGAAGATTGTGAGTGAGTCATCTCAGGAGTGTGTCCCATATATGATGATGTGGCCCCTTCATTGCCCCGTGTTGCCCCCAGCCTCCCAGAAGGTGGGCTCCAGGACTGGGGATGACTGGCCCTGTCCAGGACAGGCCTCCTAGGATACTCACTGGTGAGGAAACTGAGGTGCCAGGTGCCCTGCCTGTGGACACAGGTAGAGCCTGTGCCTGTGGACACAGGTGCCTTCAGTGTAGGCACACCACAGGTATGAATTGAGATTCTCTGAGGGGCCCGTCGTGTATTCCTCAATGGGCCCCATGTTGGTAGGTGTGAATGCGTATTATCCTGTGTAGAACTGGCACTTTGGGAATTCTACTAGAGCCTGGCAGCTAAATTCTTTTTTGTCCCCTCATGAACTCTGGCTTGGCTTTTTAGATCCTGACTCTTACAGTCTTATTTCCTGTGTCCTGCCTTGTTGGGACATCAAGGCTGGGCTTGGAGTGGCTCCTTTAAGAGCGAGCGCCTGTGTCCCAGACTCTGTTGTGGAATGCCAGCAGCCTCCCTGCAGACAGACATCACTGCGCTGTCCTCCGTCCTGTCTCCGTGAGGGTTAACAACACTTCAGCTTGTTGTCTGGAACCGGTTCAGACTGGTTTTCTGGAAAGTGCTTTGTCTCTCAGACTGAATCCTGGGAAGGGTCATGTGGAGCCCAGTGATGTCATGGGATCAAAAACTGACTCAGCTGTTTTTTTTCTTCTTTTCTTTCTTTAAATCAAGATATGTGTGTGCTGCAGGTACACGGTGCTGGCACGGTGACAGGCCAGCTCTCACCCCACTCAAAGTTTACCTTACTGGCAGTCAGAGGGTTAAACGTGACCCCCACCTCTCACCCCCCAGAGGTGAGCAGGGAGTGAGGAGGCTGTCCCTCAGTCAAGGGGAAAAGAAGGGTCAACCTGAGTCAGTGCAGTGCGGGGCTGGACCTGGGCAGTGACCCTGCTCCTGGGACAGCGTGGTCTCCCTTTGCTGGATTCCAGACACCTCCAATCCAGGGCAGGTACTCCGAATCCCATAGGCAGGGAGTTCAGATCTAGAACAGTTTTCCTCTATTTGCTTTTGAGTCTGGAGCATAGAGAATTCCTTTTCTTTCTGATAAGCAGCCACTTTCCATTGTTCCTATCCAGGTCCCCACATGTCTCAGCTCCCCAGATGCTCCACTGATCCTGCCCAGCCTTCCCCAGGCAGTGAAGAAAGGTCCTGGGCATACTTTGTGGGTCCTGCATTTGTTATGCCTACTTCCGCTAACAGCATGTGGCAAGGAAAACTCTCCAAGCTGACACTGAGAAGTTTCTAAGAAGGTAGCAACTTGGTTGTGCCAAGTTTAAATGTCATGTTTTCTCCTTCTCCCAAAGTTCAGAATGACTGAAGAAGCATGCCGAACACGGAGTCAGAAACGAGCGCTTGAACGGGACCCAGCAGAGGATGATGTGGAAAGCAAGAAAATAAAAATGGAGAGAGGATTGTTGTCTTCAGATTTAAACACTGACGGAGACATGAGAGTGACGCCTGAGCCAGGAGCAGCCCCAGCCCAAGGGTTGCTGAGGGGGGCAGAGGTGACGACCATGGGCAGATGCGAAGGGCAGGCGGGTGACGGGCCCGTGGACATGCGTACCTCATACAGGTGAGCAGGAGGAACCTGGAACCAGGTCTCCTGGGTGTGAAGAGGTGGTGAGGAGATGGGGATGAGGCTTCCCTTCAGGTCTGCAGGAAGCAGCTTTGGGTGAGTTATGGTGGAGATGGCTGTGGGTTCCAGTCCTGGCATCACTGTGCTGTCCTGGACAGACCTCCCCACTGGGGCCTGGATGTCAGTGGCAGAGGGTGTGATTCTCACAAGAGGAGGGGTAGTATTCTCCATCAGCTCTCCTGTAAGGCAGCAAGTCTTCACACCTGTTGTCTGTTCAACTGGTGCTTTTGGTTTGTAGGAAAACTTGGATTTTTTAATTTGAATATATTTCCTTGCTTTGTAGATCTGGGTTTCAGGAGGGCAGGGGTTCTACACTTTTTCTGGGTCATTGGGCTGGGGGCAGAGTCTGGAGGCCAGCTCAGGGATACCTCGCACATGTGCCACCACTCCTTATAGGCAGCACATTATGAAGGAGGAGGTCACTCTGTTCATCTTCTGTGGTGTGTTTTGGTTTCTCCTTAGTACTGATTACTTTCAAGAGTAGTTTTCCTGATCCTCAGCTTTGTGAGGTTCTTAAGGAAAAAACTTGAAAGAATTAAGACTCAGTGTCGTTCCTGTCATACCCTCCTTCCCCCCAATTTCTTCACTCAGAAACATTCTTTTCTTGTAAAGAGAAATCTGGGCCTAGCATCTGCTGTCACTGTTAACCCTTGGAGCTCTGGTGAGAGAACCATTCTCTCCAGAATGTTCACACCTAGATGTCTTATGAGCCAGATATGCCACGGTGGGTGTGTGGGTATAGGCATGGCCTCCTGGCCCTCCCTCACTAACCCCCTAGTCCTCCCCTACAGACCCCTTTCCGTGTCTGTTTGCCTGGAGTGGGGGAGTGAGGGTGAGGGTAGCAGGTGCAGAGCCAGGGAAGTTGGGAGCACCTTCTCTTCCCATGAGTGTTGACTAACCCACACAGGGATGACTCCACCCTGCAGTCTTCATGTTAAATTCATTTTGGAGTCCAGATTTTCAGAATCCTAAGGATTTCAGGGGTCATCTGGCCTGACATTTCTCAGCTTTTACAATTCTTAACCTCTTTGAGATAAATAGGAAAATCCAACCCCTTCTATTGGGGAAGCATTCAAAGTGGGGTGGGGGTACTTTCTGTTTCTACTACCCCAAAAGGCCTTTTTCTGTCTGGCTCTGCTTTTTGCTGTCCCTGTTCTAAAACCAGAGGCCTCTTTGAAAGTTTCAGAAATAAAATTGTAAGTCTGGGCCTCCTTTCCCTCTGTCTGACTTGGTCCTCAGTAGTGTTTCAGGGGCTGTCTCAGGTAGCTGAGGAGGAGGAAGAGCCCATGTTTGTGAAGATCTGCTGGGTTCTTGTGTTCCTGGGCTCCTGGTGTGCATTTTCTTCTATAATCACCTTTCTCCTCTGCAGGGCAGCCCAGTGGATTGTGAGGGAGAGATTACCAGATCTTTCTGTTGATATAGCCTGGGGCTACATTTGGCCTCTGGGCCTCTTGCTTCCAGACTTCTCCATTATACCTATTGGCTTCCAACCCAAGGTCACTTGGACAATGTGATGTTTTCTGAGGTTGATGGGGATGATATCCTTATGACACAAAGGATGCGAGGGAGCAGGGATCATAGATTAACCCAGGCACACAGGGCAGGGGTGATCCTACAGGACTGGAGATGCCCCAGGACACTCATGGAGCAGTATGAGAGTGTGGAAAGAGTTTGGCTTTGGTGGCCGGCAGGCGGAGTTGGGGTCACATCATATTCCCTGACTGATCTTGTGCAGATGGTCTTAGTCTTTGTTTCTTCATCAGTAAAATGGGTGATAATCTCTGCCTTGCAGGTTATTGGGTGACAGATGTGTACCCAGAATTGGTCCTAGTGTGGGGAGGAAGTGTTGGTGGCAACTATCCTTCAGTCTTCACTCAAAATGTCCACATGTAGAGCTAGTATGTCCCTGAGTTCCCACATAGAATATTCTGTTTAATTTGAGAAGTACAGTTTTGAATTTTGGCAAAAATCATACGATCAGGTATACCCCACAGCCATTCTAAAACTGTAATCTGTTCTGGAGTGCGTGGCCCCAGTATCTGTGTTAGAAATAGGCAGTCTTTGAATCCTTGTTAAGAGCATCTGGCTTGAGAACATCCCTTTAGGAACCTCCCTGTATCACGGTATGGTTGTTCCATTGGTTCCCAGGTTAGTGTGAAATCCCACATTGGGCAGATCAAAAGGCACAGCTGTACTAACCATAGTTTAGTTGGGTTGAAGCTCTTTGGCTTCAGGTTCACTGAATCTTATAAGACCAACACGCCAATTTTAGATGGTTCTGAGAGAATTTCATTTTTGTTTTTTTAATTGAGATAAAGAACACATACTGAAAAGTACAGAATGGTGCCACTTGATATATTTTCACAAACTTGAACACATCCCTGTAGCTAGAATCAAGAAACAACCTTGGAGCCCCCTTATGCCTGCTTATTGTCACTACCCCAAGGGTAACCAGTTTCTTGGCTTCTAACAGCATAGATTAGTTTTTCCTGGTTTTGTATTTATTTTTTTTAATATTTATTTGACAGAGAGAGACACAGCGAGAGGGACCATAAGCAGGGGGAGTGGGAGAGGGAGGAGCAGGCTTCCTGCTGAGCAGGGAGCCCGATGGGGGGCTCGATCCCAGGACCCTGAGATCATGACCTGAGCCAAAGGCAGACGCTTAATGACTGAGCCACCCAGGCGCCCCTGGTTTTGTACTTTAAATAAATGGTATTATGCAGTCTGTACCCGTTGCTTGCTTTCATTCAACATTGTGTTTGTGAGATTGACCCATGTTGTTGAGTTTAGCAGTAGTTAGTTCATTTTCATTGTTGCATAGTATTCTGTGTCTAGAATTTCTGTTTGGCTCTGTTTTACAACTGCCTCATTTTCTTTCACGCTGTCTTTTTTAAGATTTTTTTTACTCATTTTACACAAGTTAAATCATGAGCAGGGGGAAGGTCAGAGGGGGAGGGAGAAGCAGACTTGGGACTTGATCCCAGGACCCCAGGATCATGACCTGTGCTGAAGGCAGACATTTAATCCAGACGCCCCTTATGCTGTTTTATGACTCAAATTGGGCTTTTTGAAGATTAAAGGGAGTTTCTGGTGGCTTCTAGGAGAGATAATTTTCTTTAAGGAAGTGGCTGGTAAATTAAAATGACCAAGATAAAACTTTTTTTAAACTATATTGGGGTGATGTGTAGCATACATAGGCAGACAAAAGGGTAAAAGTCAGTTCTTCACCTCTCTACGTTTCTCCTCTCCATCTTTGGCGGCTTTTCTGACCTAGGCTCCCACTTTGTGTGTATTTTATTTTCAAAATAAATCAAAGCTGGAGGGTAATTTCCAGCAGTGATTGAGTGAGGAGAGATTTTCAACCCCACCCACCCACAGCTATAAAACAGGACGAAATTGCCCAAAAAATGTCAGTCATTTCAGCACTGTGGAAACTGACCAGAGGCATACAATAATCTGAGAAGTGTTTGTGCTTAAGGAACTACTGAACTTTGGGTAAGAATAGGGAGAATCTGTGGCATTTAGCCTGGTGCTCCTTTCATGCCCTCTCCCCAGTTCTACTACTAGGGAACTTCTGCCTGTCAGGTACAGGCTGTGAAGACCAACCCCTTCTCTGCAGGAGTGAGATGAGGCTCATTCAATTTAAGAGAGTTCTGGGCAGCAGCCCTGGGCCCGTGGCCTTATTGGTTGAAGTGACAGTCTTAGAGATGGGCAAATGGGGAAGGACAATGACTCTGTTAGCCCAAGGTTGCAGTCATGATTGGGGCAAGACAGAAAACTGTTTGAAGAAATAATGGGCAAAAACATATGTGAGGAGAATTCTCACTCATCCGAGAAGCTCAACAAACCTCAAGTAGCAGAAATACAAAGTGATCTATACCTGGACACATCATAGTCAAGTTGTTACAAGCCAGAGAAAAAGAAAATTTTAAAAGTAGCAAGAGAAAAAGGGCTCATCATATACAGGGGAGCATTAATATGATTAACAGCCAGCTTCTCACCCAAGATCATAGAAACCAAAAGGAGTTGAATGATATCCAGAGTACTCAAAGAAGAAAACTGTCAACCTGGAATTCTGTGTCCAGCAGAACTCCTTCAGAAAAAGGCAAAAAAGACATTTTCAGATACAGACCAAAAGAATCCGTCACTGGCAGACCTGCCAGTCTTCAGTCTGAAAGAAAATGACATGTTGGTAATTTAGGTTCCCAGGAAGAAAAGAGCACTGGAAATGGTAAATATGTGGGCTAATATAAAAGACTTTATTCTCATTTCTTCTTAAAACACATAACATTGTGTAAAGTGTTAACTGCAACTAACATTGGTCATAATAGACAAAAATAACCATTCACCTCTCTGGAAATTGACCAAAGGCATACAAAAATCTGTTGTGTTTATAATGGTGACAGATATGTCAGACAAACAAAACAGGAGGAATGAAATGGAGCTCCACTGGGGTAAAGTTTTTCTACTTTTTACCAGAATCAAATTAGTAATTTGAAGCAGATTGTGGTAAATTAATAAGATGTTTTTTATAATCTCTAGAGCAACTATTAAGAAAAATAACTTCATAATAAAAAAGAAATCAGAAAAATTTAGTGGTACACTAAGAAATGTTTAACACAAAAGAAGACTGTCAGCGAGGAACAGTGGAACCAAAAAAAAAGAATGTGTGTGGAATACAACTAGCAAAATGGCACATGTAAATACAGTCATATCAATTATTGTGTTAAATGTGAGTGGTCTAAACACCCCAATTATAAAGGCGGAGATTGTCAGACTAGATTAAAAAAAAGCAAGATCCAGCTTAATTATATATTGTCTGTAAAAGACACTTCTTAGATTTAAGGATGCTTTTATCCTTTGGTAAAATGATGGGAAAAGCTATACCATAAGTAACCATAGGAAAGCTAGAGTGACTATTATCAGTGTTAGATAAAATTGACTTTAAGATGAAAAAATAGTACTAGAACCAAAGAGCGACATTTTATAATATTCCGGGGAGACGTACCAGTCATAAATGTATATGCACCTAAGAATAGAGCCCCAAAATCTGAGGCATAAACTGATAGGATAGTAGAAATAGACAATTTATCAGTTATAGTTAGAGAATTCAGTATTCCACTCTTAACAGTTGGTAGAGCAACTAAACAAAATTGGTAAGGTTCTAGAAGACTTGAAGAGCATTGTCGACCCATTTGGCCTAACAGGAATCTATAGAGTAGCTGGTGACTACAGAAAACGTCTTTATACATGCTCATGGAACATTCTCCAGGGTAGACCAAATGCTGGGCCATAAAACAAGTCTCAAGGATGGTTGATTTAAAAAAAAAAAAAGACAGTAACAAGTGTCGGCGAGGATATGGAGAAGATGGAACCCTCATAATTTGCTAAAGTATGCCATCTGTAAAATGGCATAACATTCTGCAGTTTCTTACAAAGTTACAAATGAACTTACCACATGACCCTGCATTCTATCCAAGGAACATACTCAAGAGAAATGAAAAAGTGTCCACACAAAGACAGGTACATGGGTGTTCATAGCAGCATAATTCATAATAACTAAAAAATGGAAACAATCCAGAGAGCCAAGCAAGAATAAATAAAACATGCTATATCCATGCAGTCGATTACTATTCAGAAATTTAAAAATGAACTCCCGATTCATGCTGCAGCATGGATAAACCTCAGACTAGCCATGCTGGTGGGGAGAGAAGAGACCCAGAGACTGCATGTTGTATAATTTCATCTACAGGGAATGTCCAAAACAAACTTACTATAGCGACAGTGATCAATGGTTGCTGAGGCCGGGGGTGGGGGCGGCTGGGAGCAGTGATTAACATCTCATGGGCACAAGGGAACTTTTGGGGGGTGGTGGAAGTATTCTAAAATTGGATTGTGGTAATGGTTACACAATTCTAAGTTTATTAAAAATCATTGAATTGTACTACAGTGAATGAATCTTAGTGGTATGTAAATTATACCTCAATATGGACATTTAAAAAAATTAATGAGGTTAAAATAGTTTGGTTTCTGTTCTGGCATCTATAAACGTGCTCATAGAAAACAGAAATTCACAGAGGTGGAAGTTGAGTCTGCTAGACTTGTGAGACCAACCCAAAGGTCATGGGCACATGCCTTCCCTCCCCCTACCCCACCCCAAGTCAGGACTGTTGGAAGAGGCTAGAGTTGGGGCAGGCAGAGGAAGCTATGCTGGGTTCTCTGTTTTGTTTCTGTGATAAGTAGATTCTACTGTACTTTCCTATAGAGAGTCTCTGTTTCACAAGTCATTGATCTTTAGAAATAATCTGGGATTATTTGTGTAATATGACCAATGTTAGTTGCAGTTAACACTTTACACAAGTGATAAATAACCTTTTTCCCCCCTCCTTTTGGGTGGAGGAGCATTTAACTCAATAAAACATGAACCTCTTCTTTAGAGGTTCTGCCCCTGAAAGGTAAGGACTGGGTGTCTTGTCACTCTGGGCCTTTGTGGGGTGGGGGCTCCATGAACAGCCACCCCCATGCTTTACTGAAAACGTGTTTGTATATGCCTTTTTCTGAGACATTAGCCCTCCCTGGGTTGTTAACAGGCCAGGACCAGGCTGACTCTGTGGCCTGCACTGTGGTGGTCCTTGGGGATAGAAAGGGTAGGGCTGATCACAGCTACTTTCTGGTGTACTGTAATATGAAACTGTGCAGAGGTCTTGGGGAAAGACCAGAGGTTAAGGGGTATGGCTCACTGAGGATGGAAGTCCATAGGCACCAAAGCAGACCTGTCTTTACTTCCTCATTTTACCTGGGAGGAAACAGCTGAGGCTCCCTGGGTCCCATGGGTGAGGCAGGGACAGACAAGTAGGCCAGCTTCCACTTCTCAATAGCCTGCTACGTGGGCCTCAGTGGATGTGGGGCAGATGTTCTGATGACTTCCCATCCTGGGTTCTATTGGGGTGTGTGGCCTGTGGGTAGCTGCATGTCTCCCTCCTCTCTCCCCATCCCTCTTTGCATCATGCATCTCATTTGCTACAGGTCAGGGCTTCACTCGGACCAAGGGCCTGCCCTCTGGGTAGAAGGGGCTCCTGTCTGCCACTGAGGGTCCGTGGCCTACTGGCAGTAACATCTGAGCCATTAGAGCTATTCTTGGCTTTAGTTTTTCTGGCTTTCCACCTCCCTCAGTCAAGCACTTGCGAACTTAAACAGACTAAAAATGCACTAAAAGCACCCTCTGTTTACCAGGCCTGCAAAAGCAGGGCCCTTTTGTTAAAGCTGGTGTTCTTGATGTGACAGAATTACTGTCCCATCTTTCTTTAGAGATTTTGGCATTCACCAAGGGTGTCATGGGGATGACACATCTTTAAACTAGTCACCTCTTCTATGCCCAGGGACGTCACTACTCATTTGGTAGTAAAACAGGGCTTGGTTGTCGTGGAGTGGTGTGTTGTGTTCGGGCACATCATCCCACACTCATGTCAATGCCTGAGTTCTCTTACAAAGCAAAAATGAATCTGAAAGTAACATGATGGTGCAGCTGCCTATTGTCTATAATGTGGGATTATGTGGATGGCCTTGTTCTGTTCTATGTAGAAATGGGGCCTGCAGGTAGAGGGCTGCATCCCTTAACTTATCCAAGATGACTCCCTAGGTCACAGGTTGAGTTCTTGTTGTTTGGCAGATGCTCTTTACAAGCAGCCTCTTGTGAGAGGAAGAATAAAAACTGGGGTTCCCTGCCCTGTGAGGAAGTAAAGCCCAGCGAGTCTCTCCTGGTGTGTTTTTCACCTGTGTAGTCCAAAGCCTTATCAGGATACAGAACCTAGTAGTCACCATAAAAAGGAGCCATTTATACATTTCCAGTCAAGAAGGGTATATTCTCTAACCCTAGACTAATCTTGCCTCTTCTCAGAAATGGATTCTAGAAGCGGAATCATGCATGTGCTCAGTGGGGTTTGGCTTCTCTCACTCCATGTGCTTTGGGATTTATCCCTGTTGTATGTAGCATTTTGCTGAATGTCTCCTGTGTGGTTAGGCACACTGTACCCACTTACCTGTCCATAGACACCAGGCAGTCTGCAATTTGGGGCTGGTGTGAGTGCAGCTACTGTGATAATTCCTACAGGTCTTTGCGTGGGCATTAGTCCTTCATTTATCTTGCTAAATACTTAGGGGTTGAATTGCAGGGTCACAGAATACGTGCATGTTGAATTATTTTAAAGAAACTGCCAGGCCTTCCCCCTGCAAAATGTCTGGACTGTGTTACTCACAGGTATGGGGATTCAGTTGCTTCATTCTCAGTTTGGTATCATCATTCTTTACAAATTTAGCCATGGAGTCTATAGAGAGGTCTGGGTCCAGGTCCTGGCTTGCTTGTGTGACTGTTACCTCTTTCCCACGGTGATAGAAGAGTGATCATTGCTGCCCTGGCTGCCCGTGTGGGGATGGAAATGGGGTCTTCGCCAGCCATGTACTGACTTGAACCCCCACCTACTCTGTTCTCAGGACCATGCTCCATCACAGCTGTGCCTGGCCTGGCCAGCTGTCTGCTGGAATGTGTGTTCTTGAGTGAGCTGGGTGAATGTGACACAGCTGTGGGTGTGATGGCTTGGGTTCTTGCACAGCCTGGGTAGGTGTGGTTGTGGCCCTCACCCTGGCTCTCTGACAAACTTCCTCATAGGGATTGGATCCCTGCAACGCCGCCCCCCCTTACATGTGAGAGCTTTGGAAGTCCCTTAGCCAAAAGCCTATTTCCTTCCGTGTGACCACCACTTCCCAGAGTCTGGGGGCTCCTGCACTCTTGTGGAAGGCTCCCTGGAGCCTAGGCCCTCCGCAGCACCTGTTGTGGCCTGGCTGCTGCTTTTACTTGCTAATTCTTTGTCTTTACTGCTGGGTAACTTCCAGGAGAGGCTGGGCAGTCTCGGGGAGCAGCTCCAACTAGAAATCTCCATGGCCTGTATGCTTTTCTTAGCATGTTTAGTGTATGGGAACCAAGAGGTATGTTCCTTCTGAAATCTGTTCCTGGTTCTGTTCTTCCTTCCCTGTCTTAGCTGTGGCCGCTCTTGTGTCATTCTCTGCTTTATCCCTTCCCTGTAGGCTCCTCATCCCAATTCTTTCTGTCTGCCTGCCTTTACTCTGAACCATATCTTTATCCCAGGTTTGAAATTGAAATTTGAGGGGTTCACCTATACTTCTAAAACTCATTAGGTAATGCTGGGCTATCAGAGTGACACACTCTGGGTGTCCTGTTTCTAACTCCCAGAGAGACCCAGCTCACATGGGGCCTAGTGTAAGCCAGCCTGATGACAGGTGAGAAGCCACCTGGCCATTGCCTTTATAACACCTTCCTCTGGTCATGTAGGGGCTGTCTGTCTCTTTCTCAGTGGGTAGTGCCTGCCTTCTTGGGGATATGGTGGCCCTGACAGGAACCAGAAAGCCACTATGTACAGTCAGTGAAGTAAGCACCTGTAAACACTCATCCTTTAGCAGTCATGAACTCTTTACACATGTGTGAATTGGGCAGATTTGTAGATTAAGCAGATCACTTTCTTATTTTGAAATTATTTGGTTTCAATCTACAGTTGAACTTTTTTTCTCTTTTTTCTTTTCTTTTTTTAAAGATTATATTTATTTATTTGACAGAGAGGGAACACAAGCAGGGGGAGTGGGAGAGGGAGAAGCAGACTCCCCACCGAGCAGGGAGCCCGACTCGGGACTCGATCCCAGGATCCTGGGATCATGACCTGAGCTGAAGGCAGACGCTTAACGACTGAGCCACCCAGGTGCCCTCTTTTTTCTTTTTTTAAATGTTTTATTCATGAGAGTCAGAGAGAGAGAGAGAGAGAGAGGCAGAGGCAGAGGCAGAGGGAGGAGCGGGCTCGATGCGGGACTCGATCCCAGGACCCTGGGATCACGACCTGAGCCGAAGGCAGACGCTAAACCATCTGAGCCACCCAGGCGCCCCTGCAGTTGAAGTTTCTGATACCTCTTCAGTACGTCTTCCTGCTAGTGCTTTGTCACATGATGACAGACTCCTCATCCTGTGACTGGTGTCTTGGCTGCTGTAGCAGATCATTTAAGTGTTTCACCTGTGAAGTACGTGAGGGCTCTGACCAGCCTTCTGCTATGCTAAAACTGCTTTCATTTGCTTTGCTTTATATCTTGCAGCCATTTCTCTGCTGTATTGAAAATAGTCTATACCAGAATCGTAACAAACCTGGAAGGTTGGGGGGGATGGCAAGCACACTGGCCTGAGGGATCCCGTCATGTCCCTTGTGGCTACCTAGCCTGGTGAAACAGTGGGACGAAGAGGGGGTGGTGCTTTGTGACTCCAGGTGGGGCAAGCAAAAGTCAGACCTTGAGCAGACTTTTCTCAGCAGAAAGTGCCCTGAAGAAAAAGGAGAGCTGGCCTGATGGCAAGAGATTTCCAAGGTGGCTTTTTTGTTTTTTGTTTTTTCAGAGGGATGAGCATGTGAATTGTATTTTGTGAATCTGAGGGGAGTAGCAGGTGGGAAAAAGAAAATGGGTGTCCAGCAGCCTGATTCCACTCACATCCCCATGTGCCCTGGTACCATTTACTCCACCCTCGTGAAGCTCATTGTCTCCTCTGAAGTGGGGCTGGTCATTCTTAAGCCTTAGAAGCTCCCAGTGTGGTCTAATAATGTTTGTCACAGTGATAATAGGAAGAAGCCTTGGGACTTATGGATGTCCAAGAATGAGGGAGAAGAGGGCAGGTGAATGGTCATACAGCCCTGTCGGAGGCAGGTGGTGGCAGCAGGGTCAGTTGCCTTCACAGATGCTGAGTTCCTTTTGCCGAAACAGCATAGATGTCAGTGAGAGGGGCCTGCCTGGGGGTGGGGTGGGAGAGGAGGTGGGGAGCGTCCGATGGGTGGAGATGGGAGACATACCAGACGTTATTAATCCCCTTCCCTGGGTCCCAAGCCCTAACACTGCTTATTTTTAGAGCTTAAATCTTAAAAATAGTTGGGATGTAAATAACCACTTTGAAAAGCTTTGTTCCGGTCTTAGTACGATGCAGAGTTCCTCAGTGCAGGGCCTTGATAGCTTTCAGAAGCAACTTTAACACAGCCACACTGTAAAGAAAACCAGTCCAGGCACACAGCATTACCTTCCTTCAAGAGGACTTGGCAGTGTCCATGGGCAGTGTGGGAAAGAGTGATTTGGGTAGCATATTTTGGGGAGCTCACATCCCAGAAATTGGGATGCTCAGGGGCTCCAGGTCCCTGAGCCATTGGGTTTGGTGAGAGGGTCTGAGAAGGCCCACAGTGGTGGTCGGAGCAGGGCCTTAGAGCACCTTCTGGAGCAGGTGGGACGGGCGGGCCATGTGGTGCCCTCTGGAGAGGAGAGAGTTAAGGCTCTGGGCCTGGGTGGAGCCCAGAAGCTTTTGGGACACCTGAACTGTAGGGTGGAGGTGGACATGTTGGGAGGAGGGAGAAATGCCTTTGCCTGGAGAATGGAGGTATGGGGGGAATGGGGTGTGAGATGGACAGGATAGTGTCCTGGCCTTGGGAGCCTGGGGCACCCAGCTGACTTCCAAGGGAAGTCTATGGTTGGCCTCCTCATCTGCAGATGCAGGGTGTCTAGGCTTCCCTGGGTGGTGCCATATTCTCTGTGAATTGGGTAACTGCAGAGCCTGTCCAGTTGCTGCTTTTACGGCTACAAGAACAGGGTTACCGAATTTTGTTGGCTTATAATTGAATAGATCTTACAGGGAAATTATGGGGTATCTGTGGGGTGAGTCCTTTGAAATTTTTAGTATGTCTTACTTTTCAAAACACAACTTTGGCATCAAGCGAAAGCCATGTGGGCCATGATGTGTCGGGAGGACTCCATTCAGGAGCCTTTGCTCAGACTAGCACTTGCCACGGGAAACCCTTTGCTGAAAACATTGGTGTAACCCCCTTTAAGTCTTGGCCATGTGAAAAATATCTGTTGTCCATTGGCTTTGTTAGAAATTTGAAAATATTTATTAATTCTGTCCTGGGTTTAGTCATCCTATCTTCTTAGACGCCTCTAGGCTGAGAGAGTTTCTCAGACTTTTCTTGTTTTTGGTGACCTCAACAGTTTTGAGAACTGGTCATGAGTGTTGTGGGAAATCCCTTAGTTGTGATTTATCTGGAGTTTTTTCATGGTTGGCCTGGGGCAATGGGTTTGAGGAGGACCATAGATGAAAAGTACCCTTCTTACCACACCGTATCAACACCACATGCCATCAGTTTGACTTTTCACTGTGATGTTGACCTTAATCACCTGGTTGAGGTGGCATCTGTCTCCACTGTAAAGTTAGTCTCTCCCCTCTTTCTATGCTGGACTCCTTGGAAGGAAGTCACCACATGTAGCCCACACCCCCTCCTCAAGAGCAAAGCAGCTACACAAATTATTTGGGATTCTTCTGCCTGGGTAATTTGTGTCTTCACCCCCTGGATGATCTTTTACTCATGTTTGAGTTTGTAATGCCATTGAACATTAGAAAATAGTAGTTTACAGAGTTACAGAGACCTTTGAAATACTGACACATTGCATTATTCAATATGACAAAATCAGATTAGTTAATGTCTGACCTCTTGGGCTCATGGCTATAAACACAAATTTTCCAAAGTTTTATATTTTGTTTGTTGGAAGCTTGGACTTTATCATTGGCAACAAATAGTGGTAGTTGTTCCCGAAGAAACAGGCTTTCCTTTAACCATTTTGGGGAAAATGTCTGCCAAAGTCTGAATAACCACAGTGTGTCAGTCCTTCCTTCAAGCCTTGTGAGTGCTCACGCACATGCTTTTCTTCTGGATGGCTGTCCTGCTTTGGTACGCAGGAGAAGTGTTTTATCTTGTCACAGAATATTAAAAAGACATGTGCTCAAGGGTTGAAGTTTAATAAAGTAGTAGCTTGTACTTTATCCAGGGCTTTGCCTACAGCGTGGTGTCACTGCATACTGGCAGTTTGGCACTACTGTCCTAACTTGGTGTAAAAGACCATTGTCTCAGTGTTACAACACGACCTGGTAGAGCCCAGGGCAATGCAGAGGAGCTTAGGTGGGCTGGGAATAGGCTTTCTAGAGTGGGCAAAGACAAGGACGTCCATTAGGGCTGTGTGCTCACATCTCAGGCAGCAGTGGTTAATGGCCTGCTGGAGGCAGACAATAGAAGGAAGAGAAGCCTTCATTGTGAGATCTTGTCCCCAGGGACCTCTGACTGCAGGGCGGGTGGCTAGATGAGTCAATTCAGAACTAAATTATAGCTGCAAAGGTGATGGGGGCTGTTCTGATTGTGCATCATGTTCCATGAGAATGGGGGAAAGAGCTGGGGCTGTTGTCTGTGAACTAGGTGCACGTTTTATGCCTTTACATTTTACAACATCCCCTGGAGGTCAGTGGAATCCCATTCTGCAGATGAAGGAACTGAGGTTCATTGAGGTTTGGTGACTGGGTGGAGTCCTCACAGCTGCAGAGGTATGACTAGCCTCCCATGGTCCTACTGTACTCAGAGCAGCAGGAGCAGATCTGGTGGGGGTGGGGGACACTGGTGCTATGCTGGAAGGGCAAGTTGGGATTTGTCAAGGGAAGGTGGGGGAGGATCCAGCAGTTTGAAAGACAGATTTTTAGAAAGGGGCAGTAAATTTTCAGGCAAAGCAAGTACTTTCCATTTATCACAGAAGTATGTAGTTGCTGCAAGCTGGAAAGTAATGTTTGTTTCTGGTATGTAGTTTTCATCTGCACACAGGTGACTTTCTCTTGCTGTGAGTTGGTGAGGGAGCTGGCATCCCAGGAAGTGTGTTTGGGTTCATGTGATGTAGGAAGTCCCTTCATGCCACAGAGTGCTCCTGGGTTCTCTTTGTGTTCCTCCCTGGAGGAAGGTTGGTCTGGCATGTGGGTATGGTGACCAGACGAAGGAGGGTAGCGTTGGTGCTATGGCATTCGGGGTCCCATGCTCCTTTTTCTCATATTCTCCCAGGCCCCGGGCCCTTCAGGAGTCTGGATTCCAGAGTGCTGAAACCCCACCCAGCTTTCTTGGGCAGGCGGCAGCCCATGTGTAGCTGTTTCTCAGTCAAGTCCAAGAACCACATCCGTGTTTTCACACTGTCATCTCTTTCTCACCTCGGGGACTTGGCATGTGGATGCTGCTGGCTGTCCAGGATCCTAAGAATAAATAAAAACATTTTCCTCTTTAATCTAGTCCAAAAATGGTATTTGATAACCTGAGTTAGAGGTGTCAGAGTTGACAGTCATGTGGAACGCATTCTCTCCCACCCTCTGACTGCTGCTTTTTCTGGGGTGCCATTGAGCCCTCTGTAGGCCACGGGCACCCAGCTGATCTGACCCATGGTGGAGGCCTGGGTCCCATTGCAGTGCAGGGTACACATGGCAGCCCTTGGTGTCCCAGAGTTGGGCAGGATTGCCAAGAGTCCACAGAAGCCTGGGCCTAGTGTGAGCCCAGATTATCTGCAGGCCATAGGTGTGTGACCTCAAGAAGTCATGCCTTTCAGACTGTTTCCTCACTTGTAGAGTGAAGTGAGGATCAGGCGGTTGGGAGGATTACACAGAAGTGTGCATCTTGGTGTTTGGCACAGAGATGGCCCTTGTAAAGGGTCTCCAAATGTCTTGGGTGATTTTTTCCAAACCCAAGTTACATCAGCCTTTCAGTTCTATGATTGTGGTCATTTGTAACAAGTGCCCATTTCCAAATTTCTGAGCAGAGCATACTGAATTGGATTTAGCCTTTCTGGTGTTATCAGATGTTAGCTGGACATGTTGGCTGCTGGCAGGATTAAGCTACTGTGACCTCCTTGGGTGGATGCTGGCCCTAAAGGCTGCCCCATTGCCATTTGGTGTTGGGGCCTTTATGTGGGGTCACAGCTAATTTCTCTGGCCCAGGGAGTGCTCTATTTCACCCATCCTCACCTTGTCTCTACAGCCTTTGGTGACTCTGCACGCTTCTGAAACTGACCCCTGTTGTTTGAGTTGGAGTGAAGTCCTCTGGGCCTCCCTGGACAGGCTGTGACTTCCAGGGGGCTCCTGTGTTCCTAGAAGGAGCCCCAGCAGGACAGGCTGAGTGCTTCCTGGCCTTGCTGACAGCACAGGGCTCTTCTGCTCTGGCCATGTGCCTTGGGACTGCCCTCTTCTGTGCTGGGGGCCCTGGAGGGGGGATGGGCTCTCAGGGCCAGAGTCTGGCCACAGGAGCTCCTTCTCATCTGAGATGTTCAGTGGTAGCTATGGCAGGGTATGCCATAATGGATTCCCAGAGTGATAGTTGGACCTTAAGTCTCCATGAAGAATGATGGCTGGGTTTCAAAAATCTCATCCCCAGCTGCTCACCTTCATGGCCTCTGTGGCCAAGAAGCAAAATGTGTTCTGACTTCCCAGCCCCTACAAAGCAGGCTCAGGGCTTTTCTCTTGACATCCCAGCCAACAGAGTGTCAAGTTACAGGGCTGGGAGAGGTGGTAATGGATGCCAAGAAGGGAGTCCAGGGAGTTGAAGAGGGGCTGAAGGCAGGCAGGAAGCAGGTGGGCTCCAGGGTCCTGGAGGTCTGGGGAGGGGACCAGGCCCCTGTCCGTGCCTACCATCCCCTGGGGCAGGCAAGTCTTCAGCTTTGGGGGACAGCCTGGGTCTGTGTGCAGCAGAGCTCCCTTTCTAATCACACCAAGTGTCCTTTAGTGACGGCTACCCGTGGGAAAGGAGGGGGTGGTAGTAAGGGGTCCTAATGAGCAGCTCCCATATCCAGATGGCCATGAAAGATCCCAGAGGTATGTGCAGGGGCCAGTGAGATGTTCCCAGGTGGTAGAACTAACCTGGGAAGTTGTGGTAACCATCTTTCTCTCTTGTAGGGCTTTTCTGGAAGTGTTTCTGGAATGGGGATGCTCATTAGATTAAAAGCATGCGGAATTGCTTTCTGGCTTTGATTCACACCACTCAGTGTAATGCTTGAGGCTGTGGTGGCTCCCAGACACACAGATGGCCCCCTCCTCTCCTGTGGGACCCTCTGTTCACTTCCTTTCTTTTTTGAGCAGCTCTGGTCTTGGGCCTTTCTGGAGCTGTGCTTCTGTATCCTCTCAAGTCTGCATTTGCCATGGCCATCCCTCATGCACAGAGAACTGCTGGTCCTTTTGGGGGGCTTCGAGGTTCAGCTGGGGTGGTTGCTTGGTTAAACTGTTTCTTTCCCATGTTCTTTCTCTCTGCTTTGTCCCAGGGTAATTTCTAGAGTGGGTCTCCTTGCTGGGGACAGCCTGAGAAATATGGAGTTACAGTGGTGTAGGATAGTTCCCTGGGGGCAGAGCTGGGCTGTCAGCCCTGCTAGCTTAGTGGTTTAAAGTGATGATGTATTGGTGTAGCATTGCCTGTCCTGTCTGCTGGTCGGATGGTCCTAGCTGGACGCTGCTTCTTAGACTCTCATCCTTGCATTCCTTTTTCAACCAGGCTGGATGTTCCCAGTGGCTTTGTCACTCATGTAAGATGGCTAGGCCCATCTCTGTGTGTCTTTGACCTTTTTTCCATACAGCTAACTTGACATCCTCAACACAGTGTGAGACCCCACCGGAGCACGCCTTCTCAGGGCTCAAGCGGAAACTGCAAGGCTTCTGTGACCTTGCCTCAAAAGCTTGTAGCATTGCTTCCTCTGCATTCCTGTAGTTCACAGAGTGAGCCATAAAACCAGCCCAGGTTCTGGGGACAGGACTGAATGGATGTGTGAACATGGAGAGGTATGGGCGGTCTCATCAGGGTGTAGTGTGGTGGTCTTCTGTACATGATTTTGTTGACTGTATTAGGGCTCCTTCTTAACATCCACCGAAGTTCTGACTCATAGGTTAGGAGTTGCACTTCAAGGACCTATTGCTTGAAAAGACAGATGTAATGACACAGAATGTAGAAATCCTCCCCCCCCCCACTTTTTTTTTAAGATTTTATTTATTTGTGAGAGAGAGAGAGACAGAGCACGAGAGGGAGGAGGGTCAGAGGGAGAAGCAGACTCCCCGCCGAGCAGGAAGCCCGATGTGGGACTCGATCCCGGGACTCCAGGATCATGACCTGAGCCGAAGGCAGTCGCCCAACCAACTGAGCCACCCAGGCGCGCCCCCCCCCTTTTTATTTATTTATTTGACAGAGACACAGTGAGAGAGGGAACACAAGCAGGGGGAGTGGGAGAGGGAGAAGCAGGCTGCCCGCCAAGCAGGGAGCCTGATGCGGGGCTCAATCCCAGGACCCCGGGATCATAACCTGAGCTGAAGGCAGACGCTTAACGACTGAGCCACCCAGGCGCCCCTCCCCCCCCCTTTTAAGATTTTATTTATTTGACAGAGAGACAGTGAGAGGGAACACAAGCAGGGGGAGCAGGAAAGGGAGAAGCAGGCTTCCTGCAGAGCAGGGAGCCTGATGCGGGGCTCGATCCCAGGACCCCAGGATCATGACCTGAGCCGAAGACAGACGCTTAATGACTGAGCCACCCAAGGACCCCTAGAAATCCCTTTTTTAAGAGAGAGAGAGCGTGCCCGAGCAAGTGGGGGTCAGAGAAGGGCAGAAGGAGAGAGAATTTTAAGCAGGCTCCACACTCAGCACAGAGCTGGACGCGGGGCTCAGTCTCACGATCCTGAAATCATGACCTGAGGTGAAATCAAGAGTCAGCTGCTTAACTGACTGAGCCACCCAGGTGCCCCTTCAGAATTCCTTTTAAGTGAATTTGCACATCCTTTAGCAATGTGCCATCTGCACGTGGAAAAAGCTCACCACATGTGCAAAGTGATCAGTCAGTCTCTACAGGCATCACTGGATTCCTCATGAACTCACAGATCCCAGCCTGGAACCAGGTGCTTAGGAAAAGGAAGAGGTGGGTATGTCCACCGGCCATGTTGCCTGAGCACCCACTGTGCCAGGTCCTGCTTTAGCTGCTGGGACAGAGCAGTTCATAAAACAGATACATTCTTGTCCTCCCTGGGTTTGAGACTATTAAAATATTAACCCACAATGGCCAGTTCTCTGCTCTGTGCCAGCCTTGCATTCATGGCAAGCATCTCTTTACTGTTTTAGGAAAGATTGGGGCCTGAACCTCCCTGATGGTCTTCTAGGGTGTGCAGGCCTCCTCAGCACTGAGGTCATACTCACCAGCAATCCTGAGGGGCAGCAGGGCAGGAATTCCTATCCTGGTGTAGGAGGCACAAAGAGGGGAATGTCTTGCCATGGGCTTTTCACTTGCAAGAGACAGAACCAAGTGAATTTCAGATGGCTTTGTGGGGGAAGCCCCCAGTGTGCAGGCTTGGTTCATAGTGCCTACTTATGTGAGCTTTCGTGAGCATAGCCACAGGCTTTGGAGGGGGCCCTGTGGCCTGTCCCCCGTTCCCAGCCAGTGTGGCACCAGGGGAAAATTCCTGCCCATCTGGCTCTCGGGAAGTGGGTGGCATCATCCCCTTTCCTGGGGCTGTAGTGTCACATCAGGGCTGGGCCCCTCTTGTCCAGCCCCAGCTTGGGTGGGGGAACCTGCCTGACAAACAGGCAATGACAGTGTCACCCTGGGAGGCTGTGGGGTGGTGCGTTTACCCAGTAGAAAGGTGAAGGTACTTTCCTTGGACTAGTTTGCTAGAGTGAGGGTGAATAAGCTGGTTGCTGGCAAGGAAGCCTCTGCTCAGGCCTGTGCTGCCTTTCAGTGGAACCCCAGAATTCTGCCCTGAATTCCTCCCCTCCATGATGGACAGTACTAGGCATAGCTAAGAAGGCTTCCTCAGGCATGCATGTTGTGGGGGGTGTTCCCCATGAGTTCACTAGAGGAGTGCTGATCATGCTCCCAGGGCCAGCATGCCAGGACCGGGCCAGCCAGGGACCTTTCTGAGGGCACATGGTTTTAAAGTTGTGTCTTGAAGTGTGAGTTGGGGCTTACATGGGGGCCTCGGGAGTGTGGTGGAGGGACATTCATTCCATGGAGTGACCCATAGTGAAGGCAGGAGGAACCCAGGCAGGATGTATCTGTGAGTAGGAGCCTGAGGTACAGGGGCTGGGAGCTGGAAAAGCCAGTTGATCGGCTTGGCCTGGGAGGTGTGAATGGGCTCCAGTGGAGGAACACACTGGGGGAGGGTCTGGTGGAGGCAAGGTGAGTGTTTGCAGGAATGGGTGAGGCTGGTGCTTGGTCTAGCAGTGTCCCCCACTCCACCCTTAAACACTGCTAGTAAGTAGTTACCTGTCTCTCCCCACCCAGCCAGGCCCAACAGATAAGGGGAAGAGAGAGGGTTCTGGCAGGGAATGGTTGTGGCTTGCCATACCAGTCTCCTCAGGCTGGCCCTGAGGCCTCATTGGGCCTACAGTCCTCTTTAGCTTCCCTAGCGTGTGCAAGAATCTTGGGGATTGGGGTTCTGGGGTGGCTCGGTCAGTTGAGCATCTGCCTTTGGCTCGGGTCATGATCTCTTGGGATCCTGGGGTCAGCCCTCACATTGGGCTCCCTGTTCAGGGGAGAGTCTGCTTCTTCCTCTGCCCTTCCCCACTGCTTGTGCTCTTTCTCAAATAAATAAATAAAATCTTAAAAAAAAAAAAAAGAATCTTGGGGATCTTATGAAATGCAGTCTTTGATGGAGCAGGTCTTTGGGGTAGCAAGATGCTGCATTTCTTCAAGCTCCAGTAAAATAAAGCTTTCCCTGCTGTTCAGTGAGCCAAGGCAAGTGGTGGTCCATTCCCACCTGTGGATATGCCCTATTGCCCCTCACCTTCTGGTTTGGGGTCTGTCCCTCCTGATGGATCCTGAGAACAGAACTGCCTTTTATCCAGGGATTTATCCCTACTGCTTGGCACAGCACCTGCTTTCTTAGTAGGTTTTCAGCAAATACGAGTGAGTGAGTGAACAAGTGTAGACAAAGTGTCCCTTTCCCATACATCAGGCAAGCCCTTTCAGAGAACAGCAAAGGTTACAGCTGCCAAGAACGATGGTTTCTCTGTTCTCTTGATGAGGCCGTTTCCCCTGGAATGGACTGGGAGGACACTAAATTTTTACTTTGCACACACTGCTGGTTGGTGAGCAGTTGGGATCGTAGCCTGGTGCTGTGAACATGGGGTCTGTCATTGAGTTAAGATTATATAATCTCTGCCTTCCCTCTAGGAAACTTGATGAAAGTTCCAAGCAAGTGACAGAACTTTTGTGTTTAGCCAGGGCTGGCATACAGGGGAGGAGGTGATGAGACCGTTTTTGTTGATAAAAGCATGGTCTGTTTCCAGGGATTTTCATAGGTCACATAAAATCTCTTTTGATCATAATATTTTACGCAAGAGTTCCCAAGATGGGCAGGATGGGCTTATTGGATTTGCCTTGAAATCATGTAGCTTCCAAATAAACTTGGTGCCCACGTGCCCACCATGGACTGAAGCAAGAAAGCAGTGTACCTGACCACAGTGCTATCCCCCTGGCATGTTGGGCTAGATTTCCTCTGCTTTTGTCCTTCTGCCTAAATGGTTTTATAATTTAGAACAATTTTTTTTTAAAGAATGCCCATAGTAATTTTAGCCTGTGTCAGATGGGGTGTTCTTTCTCCTGAATTAAAAGAACTCCCCGTGAAAGTACTGAGAAGACTTTTGAAGCACCTTTACTTTAAAAATTGAGCTTAGGAAAGTTTTCCATGTGGGCAGCTAGAGGGGCTGGTGGCCTCTCTGTGTTTGGAAGAGGTGGCCCTGGCCCCTGTAGTACACCAACAGTTCCTCGTGGTTCTGGTGCCACATAGGAAGTGCCTGCAGCTGGGCAGCCCCAGGGTAAGCTGGGTGCCTCCATTTTCTGACAGCACCTGAACCCTACCTCACTTCTCAAAATGAAGGCTGTGTGTCACAAACCGGTTAGAACTGGCTGTTGCCATGGTTTTCATGTTGGAAGGCACAGTTAAAGGGTCACATGACGAAGGAGGGAAATGCCTTTGTCACGTGACTTTTTGGTGACTGATTAGCATACAGGAAATTCACTCCCTGCTGGCTGCTGGGATGCTGAGTGATCATTGATGGGGGTGGGGATGACGTCATCTTTTGGATGAGTTATTGATTACTCTCAGGCCAAGATGAGACCTGGGAGTGCTGTGGTCAGAGTAGCCATCTCAGGAAGCTTCAGCCTCCAGATGGTCACGGTCCCTCAGCCTGCCCTCTTCCCTCAGGCAGATTTGAGTTTTGTTAGACTTCTCAACCTTCAGAAAAAGTGCATGCCCTCAGTAAGATGATAAAAAGTGATCACCATCGTCTCCGTGCACTCTTGCTCAGGATATGCCTGCAGTCTGCGGTTCTAGACATGGTTCTGCCTGGGCTGCTGCTCTGTCTGCATGCAGCCACCTGGGAGCTCACCTGGGCTGGGACCAGTGGCTACAGCTCGTGTGCTGGGGCCTTGCACTACCCCTCAATATCTGTGTCTGTATCCAGAAAACCTGGATAGTTGGAGCCCTGAGGTCACCTTGAAAGTTGATCTTGGGCAGAGTGGGCAGTTAGCAGGGAGACATACAGAATGAGTGGTGGTTCCCAAATTGCATTGGTCTTTGGTTTGGTGAGGCCTGAATGTGACATCCTGGGTTACTTTATAAATAGCCAGCTAGTTTCTGGACTCGAGAATGTAGATTAATCACTCCACTGAGGAGACTGTCTATCTTGAAATGGCACCTTTTCGTCCAGGCCCCTGATCTCTTGTGAGAGTTCGACCAACAGCTGCACTGGTTAAATCAAATCAAGGTTAGGAGTATTGAGGTGTAGCCACCATGTGGCTCTTTAGGAGAGATGGAAGAGCCCTGGTTGGGGGGAAAGTTCCAGGGGCAAACATGAACCCTCAGCATTTGGTCCTCGGTACCCATCCTTGCCTAAAGACAGAGCTCATTCCAGGAATGGAAAAGGCAGTTGAGTGGGCTATTAAAACTAGTTCTCCATCTACAACTCTGTCCCTGCTTTGCTGGGGTCTAGTAGGAGGAGTGGGACAACTAGAGCTCTTTCTCCCAGTTAACTTTATCGAGTTTGTTCACTGGGTCACAGTGCCACCTGGTGGGTTTGTTTGGTCCTCTGCTGGTTTTCCTACTGATGAAAAGGATCCTAATTCTTCAACACAAGTGGAGGCCAGGTCTTAAGGGAAAGTTTACATTGGGCCCTCAGCAAACAGCTGCTTGGTTGGGGGCAAAGCACTGTCTCTGGGACCTTGTATGTAGGGTCAGCAACACAGTAGAAGCTCAGCGTCACACACAGGAGCCCTGACAAGGGGCCAAGAAAGACCCTGCCTCAGCCCCAGGATCCTGGTTTTTGTTGTTGTTCTTTTGAGATTTTGTTTATTTTGAGAGCGAGAGACCGCGCCCACATGCATGCCTGTGCAAGCAGTGAGGGGGCAGAGGGAGAGAATCTCCAGCAGGCTCCGCGCTGAGCATGGAGCCCTACACAGGGCTCAGTCTCATCACCCCGAGATCACGACCTGAGCTGAGATCAAGAGTTGGCACTTAACCAACTGAGCCACCCAGGCGCCCCTCAAGCTGAGCATTTTTATTGGACACTGAGCCACATGGTAGAGAAGGGAGCTGCGGTATTTTCCAAAACGGCCATATCACACTTGAACACAGGTGTCCTCAGCCCTGGGTATACAGAGGTGGGCACCAAGAATAGTCCTGGCTAGGGGCCTAGCTGTGGGTTTGGGTGCCTCTTGGTGAGTACAGTGAGAGAAGGCAGTTTGGGTGTATGGTAGGGAGAACGCCCAAAGAGAGAGGCTAGGGAGAGTGAGTGGGGCAGCCATGCTCTCCACCTCCTTGCTGGGACTGTCTAAATCTGGGATCTGTGGTGTGTGCGTGCCAGACCCTGGGGAACAGTGTCTGGCAGAGCGTCTGGGCACTCTGGTAACAACCTGCTTTCCCTGCTCCACAGTGACATGAAGTCTGAGAGAAGAGCCCCCTCTCCTGATGTGATTGTGCTCTCTGACAATGAGCAGCCTGCAAGCCCAAGGGTGAATGGGCTGACGAAGGAGGCCTTGAAGGAGACCAGTACTGAGGCCCTCATGGTGAGCCTTGTCCCCATGTTGGGGGATGACCCTGCCCGACAATATCCCCCAATGGTGTTGGTGATGGTGGGGCCTGTGCTCCCCGGCTGTGGCTCTCCCTTTCAACCCTTGTTCTCTTGCCCTTGCAGAAAAGCAGTCCTGAAGAACGAGAAAGGATGATTAAGCAACTGAAAGAAGAGTTACGATTAGAAGAAGCAAAACTTGTTTTATTAAAAAAGTTGCGGCAGAGTCAAATACAAAAGGAAACTACCGCCCAGAAGGTGTGTGTGTGTCCATTCTCTCCTCAAGAGTCAGCAGGAGCCCGTTAAAACAGGAGACGGAAATCCAAACTTATTACCTTGGCCCACCTCAGTGCCAGGAACAGGAGCAGCTGGTCACAGGCAGACAAGTTTCCTCAGGGGCATAAGGGTCAAGGTCTGAAATGGAAATTTGAATTACAGATTTTGCAAAAAGGAAGTCAGAGTAAGAGGATATTACAGTGCGTTTTGGTTTAGAATATTCTCGATCTGAGTATGTAAAACTTGTAGATTGGAAGCATCAAGAAAACAGATGTCTTAGAAGCTGCTGGAAGTTCTGGGTTAAGAGTTCTTTCCCAAACCCATTTACAGAGAGGCCTCCTGTTCTGTGGGTGGGCCATGCTGGCCATCAGGGGCTACCATGGTTTTGTGGATAGATTCCCTAATGCTGCAGGGGCATGCCGCAGTGCTGCCCAGGCCCCAGAGTCTCTGTCCTGGGGCTCCTCCTCCTATCTCCCCTGGTGTCTGAGGCTCCTTTTGCTGCTTCTAAATGCAGGTTACTGTGTAGACCAAGGTCTGGTCTGTTTTGTTGGGTTTTTTAAAGCTACCCTTCCTTTTACTTTAACCACTATCTCAGTAAACCAGAAAGTAAATGTGTCTTGGGCAGTATGAGCTGACAGAGTATATAGAACACAAGTCTCCTTAAGGGAGCAGGACAGGAGGATACTCATTGGTCTCACTTAGGGCTTTGCTTGAGCTCTCACTTGAACATATGTCAATAAGTGGACATGGCCTGGCATCTATTAATCTCTTAGTGGACAGAGTCTGCCTATTACTTGTTTCCTTTCCAGTTGTTTAAGACTCAGTGGAGTGAACCAAGTTTGTCCTTGTCCCTTACCTAGTGGAATATGTTACTTTAAGAAGTGCCTGGACTTGGTGTTTGTCACCAAGGTTGGGATTAATCTTTTCAGGCCTGGGGTCCTTTGCCTCAGTCACCGTCACTAGCCTTTCACATACCCTGGAAGGCAAAACCTGCTCTTGAACCATAATGTGATGTCAAGCATCCCCAGGGGTGAGGGGTGCTGGAAAATCTCTCCTCTGCCCATTTCAAGCGAGTCAATTCCTGCTACAGACTTTAGCAGGATGGAAGCAGAACCTTAGAGCCTGATGCCTTTGGAAGAGGAAGAAAACCAACCTTCCTCTGTCTGGATTGCGTGTGAGGGGAGTGGGGCTGACGACTCCCTCATCTCTCACATGTCCTGCTCTCTTACAGCCCACAGGCTCTGCTGGGAGTGCCGTGACCACCCCTCCCCCGCTTGTGCGGGGCACCCAGAACATTCCTTCTGGCAAGCCATCCCTTCAGGTCAGTGTTCCCTCTGTGTTAGGCTCCTGAGCAGTCCTGATCCAGTTCCTGTGAAAGGCTGCCCATTCCATATGATTAGATTGGAGTGAGGGCCAAACTTACTTAGGCCACTGTTGACATCATGAACAAATCATGCCAGTGCTGAGAGGTTTCCTCCTTTGACTGCTCCTAGCAAAATCGGAGAGAGAACCAAGATTTAGGCAGGCCAGGTTCCTTTCATTTCGACACTCCCAAGTTTGTGGGACCCAGCAGGACCTCCTACCCACAGGATGAGATGGGCAGAGCTCCCACTCCCAGACACAAGACTAAGGTCTGAACAGGGGCCCACCTTCCCTCAAACAAGCCTGTGCCCTCACCTCAGACCAGCAAGAAAGTGGCACCCAGCCCGGGTTAGCTGGACTTCTGCTGTGGTAGGGGTCGTGTGGGTGAAAATGTGCTACCTTGTTGGTGCAATTCACTCCTGAGTGAGTCCAGTCTGCATGGCTATTGTTGTAATCCATGTTCTTTGTTCTTTTGTGCTTAGAGTAAATAGACATTTTAGTGCCCCCCCCCTTTAAACAAGTATGTACTTTACAAAACAGCAAACCTGTTTGTTTAAAAAAAAAAAAAAAGCCATTTAAAATCTGGGGTTTGGTGCTGTTGACAGACCTCTTCAACAAGAATGCCTGGCAGTGTCATCCCACCACCCCTGGTCCGCGGCGGGCAGCAGGTGTCCTCGAAGCTGGGGCCACAGGCGAGCTCACAGGTCGTCATGCCCCCACTTGTCAGGGGGGCTCAGGTGAGCAGGGTATGCTTGTGGGGTGTTAGAATGTGTCCAGGCTACTCCAACCAGCCACCTCACAAAGAACCCTTCCTGCTCATCAGGTTGGGGATTATGGGGCCCACCCCTTCCCTCCTTCCATTGTTCCTCTCATCATCTTTTTACTTATTTTATTTCATTTTTTTTTTTTAATTTTTTTTAGAATGGAAGAGAGAGTGTGTGTGGGGGGAGGTATCCATACAGTGGAATGTTATTCAGCCTTAAAACTGTTTGTTTTTTGGGGTTTTGTTTTGTTTGTTTGTTTGTTTGTTTTTGAGAGAGAGTGCAGTGGGGGGACAGATGGAGAGAGAGAGAAAATCCTAAAGCTCCATGCCCAGTGTAAAGCCCGACGTGGGGCTCAGTCTTACGACTCTGATATCATCACCTGAGCCGAAATCAAGGGTTGGGCGCTTACCCAACTGAGCCACCCAGGCGCCTCATCCCTCTCACCATCTTGTCCCCTGTCCCACCCCACAGCAAATCCACAACATCAGACAACATTCCAGCACGGGGCCGCCGCCGCTCCTCTTGGCTCCCCGGGCATCTGTGCCCAGTGTGCAAATTCAGGGACAGAGGATCATCCAGCAGGGCCTCATCCGCGTCGCCAACGTCCCCAACACCAGTCTGCTTGTCAACATCCCACAGGTGAGGGCTGTGCTGACGTAATCTAACCCCACCCCCGACCCACACACACATCAAGGGTGCCCAGTCCTAAGGCATAGTCAGGTCTCCAGAGTGGTATGGTGTGACCTGCCTGCTCCCTCAGAGCCAGGCAAGGCCTTGGGTGCCCCATGGGGGTTTGGACTGGAGCTCCTCCGGGCCTGTCGCGGTATAAAAGTCATGGGCTGGAGTCCTATGTTAAGAACTGTGGTCTAGCAGAGGTGGATAGGTATTGAGAAGGGGAGAGGTACAGACCTGAGCTGAGGGTTGGGGGGAGGCTTCAGGTGGCGTGTGGGACCCAGCATGTTTTGGAGGATGGATGAGGCCTGGAGATTGCTGGGATGGGGGAGTGGGGCACCAGAGCCTTCCCTACCCTCCTCCCTGTCCATGAGCACATGAAGGGAGCATGTCTGCAAATGTCCTCACAGCACCACCACATCTATTCTTAGCCATGAATCCTTTCACCTCTGTACAGAGCCTCTGAGATGGGGTGGGTCTGTTCCCACCCAGCAGAGGCAGGAAGATGGGACTGGGTGAGTGGCCAGGCTAGAAGCAAGAGCTTTATTGACAGATAAAATTATTGGGTCTGCAGGGGCTTTTGCTGATGGGTGTATTAGCTTCTCTTATTCCTCTGGCATGGTACATTTTTGTCTGCCTCCCTCAGATAAGAGCCTGACCAGCAGGGTTCTCAGCAGCATCCCTGCCTTCTAAAGTCAGGCCAGGCCAAGGTACTGTGATGGCTGGTGTCCTCTATGTTGGGAGGCCTGTTCAGCTCTGGAGACCCTCTGTGAGGATGGGGGTCCTAGGAAACCATTCTGGGCTCCCTGAGTCCTATGATGTGTTGTGTACAAGTTGTCAGGTGTGTGTGTTTTCCTGGGGGTGGCATATGCTACTTTCCTTAGATTTTCAGAAGGGTCCTCAACCCTACAAAAGTGCACTGGTGGGGTCAGCTCTGGGTTTTGGGGAAAGCACTTGACAGGGTTGGGGGCTGGGTGAACTAGAGCAAGGAGACAATGGAGCATTGGCCACTGGGGTCCAGATGAAGACAAGAAAGTAGTATAGGAGCACCAAAAATCAGGGGAGAAGGGGCGGACAGGAGTTGGTCCAAAAGCTGTTCGCCCCTATAACCCCAATGAGGACACATGAGGTAAGTAAAACGTTAGAGTCTCCAGACAACCACATACAAAGGTGCTCATGAAGGAAATGCCACCAGTGCTGTAGTGATCTGCTGTCATACCCCTGTGAAGAAGGCAGCCATCTAGACCTGTGCTGGGAGGAAGGCTGCTAGGCCATAGTGATGGGACAGTGGCCAGGGTGCCTGAGCGGGGTTGCCCACTGCCCTGATCGTGGTAATGGCTATGGCTTCAGAGGTGTCCTCATGTGACAAAACACAGAATACAGATTGTAAATTTGTGTAGTTGTTGGATATTAGCTAAACCTCAACAAGTATGTTTTACAAGATTGGTCATTTCATACGGTGATGAGTTTAATGTTGCTTTGCCTGTTGGCTTGCTGATGTCAGGCAGCTCAGAGTTACTACCTTAAAGACTCATTAGTGCAGCCAACAGTGCCATCGTGGACTGGGATCAGGCACCCCCAGCACCCTGACCAGGTTGTTATCTCCCAAAAGCCTTCCCCAGCGTCGCTGAAAGGGACGACAGCCACCTCTGCTCAGGCCAACTCCACCCCCACCAGCGTGGCCTCTGTGGTCACTTCTGCTGATTCTCCAGCCAGCCGTCAGGCAGCTGCCAAGCTTGCGCTGCGCAAACAGCTGGAGAAGACGCTGCTTGAAATCCCCCCTCCCAAGCCCCCTGCCCCGGAGATGAACTTCCTACCAAGCGCTGCCAACAACGAATTCATCTACCTGGTTGGCCTGGAGGAAGTGGTGCAGAACCTGCTAGAGACCCAAGGTGAGTGGCCTTGGGGCCATTTTCATCTCTTGCCACTGAAGTTTCTCTTACATAGGTTATTTTCAATGCCTGCTGCATGATGAGAGCTGTCTGGGGTGGAGCATCTTATGGATGACCTTTTGTTATTAGTCCTGCTTTCTGTGAGGCTTAACTTTTTGCTTATTTGTTTTAGTTTTTACATTCATTCATTCATTGAGAGCACAAGCGTTTGTGAGAAGTGGAAGTGGCAGTGGCCGGGGACCGGGTGGGGGGGGCGGGGGGGCGGGCAGGAGGGGGCAGATCTTAAGCAGACTTAATGCTCTGAGCATACCCAACACTGGGCTCAGTCTCATGATCCTGAGATCATGATCTGAACCAGAATCAAGAGTTGTACACTTAACACTTAAGCAACTGAGCCACCCAGGTGCCCCATTAGTTTTTACATTTTTTAAAATATTTATTATTGGAGTATAGTCGCCATATGTTGTTACATTAGTTTCAGGTGTATGATATAGTGATTTAACAATTTTATAGGTCATTAAGTGTTCACCACAATAAATGTGGTCCCCATCTATCACCTTAGATAACTTCTTAAACATATCACAGTCACCTTTCTTCTTTTGTTGGGGCCTCTTCTGAGAGCTGGGCCCTGGGGAAGCCCAAGGCCCTGCACACATGATCTGAGGGGGTTGCTGCTCTCTAACATCGGGGCAGGCAGAGAGGGATGAGAAGGAACGTTTGCAGGAGGCTGACAGGCTTTGCTTCCAGATGGGTCTCTCCAGCTAGAACTTCCCAGAGCCTTGAGTACTCTGAGCCCTGAAGGTATGAAAGGGACACCCATGCCTGGACCAGACTCATTTTATCACCCTCCTTGGTAACAGTTTGGAAAGCACGACTTGCACGTTAGGAGGTTTTAGGGATAAAAAGGGCATATATAGGGTCGCGATCAAAAGTAACACTGGAAATGGAGGTGGGAAGCCAGGTTGAGGGGCCTCCACCAGACGATTTGAAGATGTTTCTGCTCTGAGATTGAGTTTGTGGTGATATTATTTGGGCAGCCAGCCTGAATCCTCTCCCTGCATGATCTCAGCAGATGCTCAGAGCTGAGGAGGAGGTGGAGCTGTAACTGGTCCAGGGCAAGGGAGGGCCTGGTAGGCTTCAGACCACATACCTCGAATTGTCCCTTGGTACATGCCAACCCCTCCCAGGGCTGCTCTTACCAGCACAGACTTGGGAGTGACAGTAATGGCGCCTGTACAGAGGAAAAGCACCCTCTGCCTGCTTGGTGTCAGGGTGTTAGAGGGAGTGCTCTCTTCCCCCTCTTTAGTCAATATATCACAGAGTATATATCATATCCTTGGATGTTGTATCCAGTTCCTCTTAGAGGTAGAGCCCTCCATACCTGGTTGGGGGCCAGACCCCGGGCAGAGGATGCCCAGCTGGTCACCTCAAATTTACTTATAGCTTCCTTACTGTACCCCACCCACCCACCCATCCAACCCCATTGCTCTTTAAAAATACTCGCCAACCGCAGGGCCATATCAAGGACTGACCATGGGTCAGGCTGAGAGTGGGAGGCCACATAGGACCAATATTGACCTCTGTAAAATTGGCCATGGTGGCTTCCACTTGTCAGGGGGCCAGGCCCAGGAGGGAAGGGTATGAGCTCTCACATGGCTTGGATGTGTCTGGATCCTTTTGGTGTCTTTATGATGGAGTGATATTGGCAAAAGAGCTGCCATGAGGCCAGTGCAGGATGGGTGGGTGGTGGGAGGCCCGTCAGGACACAGTGCCCACCCATCTGTACCTGGGTGCCCTGGGCATCTCCTCTTCCCAATCAGCCTGTCTCGATCAGGAGTCAGTATCCCTCTCGTATTGCCCAAAACAGGACCTAACTGTGGGAGGAAGCTCTGAGCCCCTTTTGAGGTGTCCCTTGATACCTCCCAGAGCCCCAGGCTGGGTGACTAAGTGCAGCCTCGTACCAGGGTCTCCACTCTGATGTTGGTCCTGCCTACTACAGGGGCCTAGAAAGAGGTACTGTGTCTTCTAGGGTTGGACGTTTGGAAGGTTATGTGCTCTTTTCACCAGGGCATGTTAGCTGTAGGTGAGGGCCTGGAGCTGGGGGCCTGGGGTGAGGGACTCCCCCAGTCCGATCCTGTACAGCCAGCCCCTCAGCATTCAGGGGCAGCTTGGGCAGCCCCAGGGCTGGAGAGAGAGGCCAAGGGTCTCTTGGCAGCAGTGTCTCTGATATTAAGAGGAAGTTAAACCCTTGAATACTCTAGACACAAAAAAGATAGTTACAAAATGCAAAAAGTGCCCCTTACTTCACTCTCCTTTTTTTTTAAGATTTTATTTACTTATTTATTTTAGAGAAAGGGTGTGAGAATGAGTGAGCAGGAGGAGGAGTAGAGGGAGAGGGACAAGCAGACTCCGCCCTGAGTGTAGAGCCCAATGCAGGGCTCAATCTGACAACCCCAAGATCATGACCTGAGCCGAAATCAAGAGTCGGACGCTTAACTGACCGGGCCGCCCAGGCACCCCCTCCTTACTTCACTTTCAATGACAAAAAGAATATTGATCCCATGCCTGAGCATGTACTTTAGTTGGCTTCCCCAGTCACCCTTCCTATGGCCAACTGAGGGGATGCAGTGTTCCCATTTCTCAGACAAGGGGGCCAAGGACCCAGAGCAGTTATGTGCCCTCATCTGGGCAGCACATGTGAGTCCTGGCCCTGCCACGACTGGCATGTGACTCTGCAAGTCACTTCATCTCCTCAGCCTTGGTTTCCTCCTCAAGATAACAGGGTGGGGTGCCCTGTTAGGAGGTTATTGTGAGAATCGAACACCTTTGTATGCACAAGACACTGGGTATGACACTTGTCAGCAGGAGCACTTGCTGGATAATTCAGTCCTTAGTTGACTCGCCCACTAGCAAGGATGCCTATCACAGTGAGGTGGGACCTGGAGGGTTACTTCCTCTTCACTGTGAGGAGGTGTGGGAGGGTAGGAAAGGCAGTCGGGAGGAGCCAATCTGAGATACTTTTGTTCTTTTTAAGATTTTATTTATTTATTTGAGAAAGAGACTCCCCTGCTGAGCGGGGAGGCCGACCTGGGGCTTGATCCCAGGACCCTGGGATCATGACCTGAGCTGAAGGCAGACACCTAGCCAACTGAGAAGCCCAGGCACACTAGAGAGCACTAAGGTTCTTGAGAGTTGGTACCCAGTGCACCTAATCCATGGCATTTCCCAAAGCTGCTTACCTTCTATCAGCAAACCTTTCCCAAAGCCCAAGGCTGGCCTAGTGTCCACACACAGTTGGCACCAATACATGTGTGCCAAACAATGTCTTAGAATTTGGCTTCCTGATGCCAGCTGGGCCGTATAATCCAGGGCAATGCTCCAGATCTGTCACATATCCTCATCCTGTCCTGGGATGGTAGGGGCTCTGACTCTGGGGCATCCTATTCCTATGACATGAGTCCACCTACCTCTCCCTGCAGCGGGCAGGATGTCGGCCGCTGCTGTTCTGTCCCGGGAGCCCTACATGTGTGCGCAGTGCAAGACGGACTTCACGTGCCGTTGGCGGGAGGAGAAGGGTGGTGCCATCATGTGCGAGAACTGCATGGCATCCAACCAGAAGAAGGCACTCAAGGTAGAGCACACGAGCCGGCTGAAGGCTGCTTTTGTGAAGGCTCTGCAGCAAGAGCAGGAGATTGAGCAGCGCCTCCTGCAACAGGGTGCCGCCCCCGCACAGGCCAAGGCTGAGCCTGCCACTGCCCCACACCCCGCGCTAAAGCAGGTGAGAGTCCTTGGGGAGCCAAAGCTGTGGCCCTGTGGCCTGGGAACGTGGGCTGGGCGGCCTCACCTTCTAGGAGAGGGGGCCTTGTTCCGTTGGCAGGGAGTTGTTGCTAGCAAGCAAGATGTTCTGACGTTCTGTCCCACACTGGGCAGTCATCTGCCTGGTTGTTAACTGTGTGTCTAAATTGCATTTAATGGTGGCCTTTGGTGGTGAAAATACTAATTTGCAGTTTCTTTAGATTTTGTAGCTTTCACGTGCAGTGTTCCGGCTGACAAGTACTTCTTGTCTAAAAGGACTTTTCTGAAAGCCACATTGAGATGCAAAAGGGGCATTTGGAAGAAATGTTCTAGCTAAATTGAGAGAAGCAAGTTTGAAATCAAGTTTTTTGGCTGCTTTTTTTAATGCTTTGCTTTCCCACCCCATGTAGACCCAAAGCACCCCGTTGGCAATTTTTTGTGTCCTCGGAAGTCATTTGTAATTCACTAATAAACACATCTTCTCAAGATCCTTATATAGTGGGGGGCTGTACTGCCCTCGGGAAGCGGCCCATCCCGTGGGGACTAGGCCTCGTGTGGCCACAGCTGCTGCCCTTTGGTCACTCTAGGTCACCCTACGCCGTCTGTGGATGGTGCTGACGTCGATTTCAACCCCTCCCCCCCCATTTGTATAGGTCATAAAACCCCGGCGTAAGTTGGCGTTCCGCTCAGGAGAGGCCCGCGACTGGAGTAACGGGGCTGTGCTACAGGTCAGAACTGCGGTGCCGGGAGCCCCTGCACCGCACCACCAACCAGCCCTCACGCCCCAGACCGTGACCACGTCAGTCGCCGACTGTCACGCTGCCTGTGTCTATCTGTCTCTCTCTCTCTCTCTCTCCCTCCCTCCTTCCCCTCCCCCCTTGGTGTAACTTACCTGGTCTCCTGATTTTGGACTTTAGGGACCCTGTGTGGGTGGGAAGAGGTCGGCCAGAGCACGGAGAGGCTGCGCTGAGCGTCTCGCCCTCTGTCACCCCCTTCCCCACATGAGCCATCACACCCTCTCTCCACTGTAGGCCTCCAGCCAGCTGTCCCGGGGCTCGGCCACAACGCCCCGTGGTGTCCTGCACACGTTCAGCCAGTCACCCAAACTGCAGAATACAGCCTCAGCCACAGCCCTTGTCAGCAGGACCGGCAGACATTCCGAGAGAGCTGTGAGCACCGGCAAGGGCAACGCCTCCACCAACTGGAAGAAGGCACCCCTGAGTACAGGTGAGCCGCCCCCACATGGTGAGGTCTATCCCTTCCTTGCTTTTATCTAGGACTTGCACACATACAAGTGAACAGAAATGGTGCATAGAGTCCTGAAACCCCAGACCTGTTCCCTGAGAGCAGCTGCTTTTGACTCTTCAGCTTGATCTCTGTTCACCAAATAGGATACTCCGAACAAGTGGTAGCCTTGGGTAGATACTAATTTCCATCCTTTGTACGCTCTGTACCCACACTCTTAGCTCTTGACCCAAAATGTTAGGCAAACCCAGTTTAGGTGTAGTCTCTCTCTGTCCCTCTCCCCCCCCCCCCCACACACACACATACACAATCCAGTAGACACCTGTCAGCACAGACACTTATCTTGCCAATTCTGGGCACCCCCCACCCCTTCCTGTCATAGGGAACACCTGTTTTGCTGTTATGTTGTACCTTTTTCTGGTGCACTAACTTAATTTCTTGTTCACCCAGATAGTGTTCTTCATTCCCTGCTCTGTGGGACACTCTTCCCACCCTCTGACTTAGGTCAGGTAGTGCAAAGTGTAAACCAGGAACAAGACGGTGGGGAGGTGGATAAGGGTAAGATCCCTGAGGCAGGGGCTAAGATTTTAACTAGGGTGGGTGGCAGAGGATTCTGAGAAAATCACATTTGAGGAACAACTCAGCAGAGGGGGATACCCTCAGGTGAGCGTTCCCTAGTCTGCCACAGTCCCATCATCCCTGGGTCGATGCCCACACCACTTTCCCTGTTTTTAATTATTTATGTGCCGGCATTAAGGTAATAGTTAAATATTTGTTTCCATCAAAAACAGGAAAGTGAAAGGTAGGCACAAAGGGCTGAGAGAAGGAGACAGGTGAGCACTTTCACTATGGGAGCCAGTGCCCCTCCCTGCCCCCCCACCCAAGTTTGCTGTATCCCTGTAGAAAAAAGGAGGTGACATCATAAGAGTCCTCTCCCTAGGCAGAACTGGGAAAGCCAGGCTGGCTGTGCAAACAAAACACGGGAGTCAGCCGTGTGTGCAGCTGACCATAGAGTTAGAAATGTGGCCAAGAATCAGAGCCTTCCACCGGGTGAAGCTCAGGAGAGGGAGTACATTTTGCTGTTTGCAAAAGAATCTGAGTAGCCTAGAGAGCATTTGTAAATGTAAGCAGGCAGAGAGGCTTTTGTGCAGCATGTGTAAGATGCAGCTAAGAATTCATAGCTGTTTGAAGATTGCTTTTATGGGAAATTTGGAAGTATACAAAATCAGATACAGGTGTGTGCATGTGTACACAGTGGTAGCAGACGTGAAAATCTTGCGTTAAAGTCTTTGAAAGGGAATATGAAGGAATAAGTAGTTGCTATGTTCAGCAGTAGAACTAGAGGTAAATGTGTAGTAGCTTAAAAGCAGCATTTCCCAAGAGTTCTACCAGCACTCCAGGTTACCCTTGGTTTCTGGGCAGGACCCAGTCAGGTTTCTCTTTAGTATGTAGAGAGGTTTCCCTATTGCATTTGACCTCAGAACACTTGTTCCACAAAATGTAGTAACCTCCACCAAAAATACTCTTGGGGGGTAACATGGTGATGGGGGCAGGGGACAGGGCAGTCCTTACCCCCATGCCAGCCAAATATCTGTATGTGTTGGAGATTGGGGGGTCATTTGTTCATTTTCCACTTGTAAAAGAGATGCTTGCTCACTGGGGAAATTTGGGGAATACAAAAAGAAGAGAATGGTGTTTCTATTCCAGGAGAACAAATGCTATACTTCGGGGCTTTTCCTCCATTCTGCCTCTTCGCTGCTGTGTCCCTTGTGTGTAACTAACTTGAGTGCCCTGCCTCCAGAGGCATCATGCTCTGTCACCATTCCGTGTCCCTCTTAATGTTTTCATGAGAGAATATTACCATACCATTAAAAACCCTGTCACTCTGTTCTTTTGCAGGCGGGGCCCTTGCGTTTGTCAGCCCGAGCTTGGCAGTGCACAAGACCTCCTCAGCTGTGGACCGCCAGCGGGAGTACCTCCTGGACATGATCCCGCCACGCTCCATCCCCCAGTCAGCCACGTGGAAATAGTGCGAGCCGGGCCCAGTGGAGAACAGGCTCCCTCCTCCCTCCCACCTGGCCCTGCCACCCTCCACTCGGGAAGACCTCATACTCCCTGAGAAACGAGTGAGCGAGCGCTGCCTGCGCTGCCGAAGCAAGGGCTCCGTTCTTGGCTGCAAAGTCTCGTCGCAGCTGAGGGGCTGCTTCACAGGTGGACGAGGATTATCACTGAGGGACCTTTCCCTTGGGCTTTTTTCCTTTCTTTGCCTTTAGTTTGCCCAACACCAGCAGAAAAGTGGACCTCGGGGGCTGGTTCTGCTTCCGGCCCTTCCTTTCAGCCCCCTCTGCCCCCCATTCCACACCTCTCCCCCCCCACCCCCGGCAGGGTGCACGGACGGCTCACCCTGGACACTGTGACACGCTCGGCAAGACCGGCGCCCGGGGCTTCTGAAGTCGAGCGGAGCGTTCTGTTTTGTTTTTGCTTTTCCCCATCTTAGCCTCCCAATCTTTGACTGCCTTCCTTCATGGCAATGTTTAGGTTGACAGATTTTTTTTTAATCACCTCATGATGATGGAGTTTAAAGTAAACCGTGCAGACCCAGGGGTCCCTGCCGAGCACGGCCCCCACACCCCAGAGGGTGGGCCACTGACTGCCCAGCCCTCACTCTAGCGGAAGGCCTCTGCTGCTGCTCATCCTGGAGACCCCGGACCTCCCACACTTAGCAGAAGAACAAACTGCAACCCAGACCCCAGCCAGAGAGCCTGGGATCCCAGAAGCCACGCACCGCCAGTAGAGGAGGGAGCAGAGAATTGGCAGCAACATCCAGAGCCTGAGTGGGAAGTTGGAGGGGCGGGCTATTGTGTTTTTTTGTTGTTGTGGTTTTATTTTATTAAATTTTTCCTTTTCTTTTCCTACTTATTTTGATGGACACCATCCTAAGCTGCCCTGGCCTATACTCCTGTCAGGTGTGTCTGGTGGGGAGGTGCCCCTGCCCCTCCAAGACTTCAGGGTTTCCGTTTGGGTCTAGTTTAGAACCTTCCCTTAAAACAGGGCCATGCTGCCAGGGTCGCCTTCAGACTGTTTTTTTGTTTTTGTTTTTAACCCTTTTTCGAGTCTACAGAAATGTCTTATACAAAGGATCAGGTCTGCTCTTAGTTGTTTCATTTTGGTTTCTCCCACTCCTTAAAAATCGGTTCCATGAGGATAGGCAGAAGCTGTCGTGAGTGTGCTGTGCACGAGGCTGTCTCCTTGCAGGTGCGAGGGCGTCCTGTGTGCACACACACGTTTGTCGATGTGGAGATGGGGTACGCTGCTCCCCACTTCAGCCCCAGCCCTAGTTTTCCTATCCATGCAGTTAGGGACTTAATTTAAAATCCTTATTTTGTAGGGCCGCCTTCTTCAAAACACACTGCTACAACATTCTAATAAAGGCTCATTTAACCCCCTCTCTCATGTGTGAATATCCATGTTTAGCAACATTTTGACCCGCGGTAGAAGACCTAGTTTTGCAACATTCTAATTTTTTGTTGTGTAAAACCCTGTATTTCTCATTGATTTTTGTTTTGAGTGCATAACTTAGATGGGCTGAAGGAGGGGAGGGCAGGGAAGGGTGGCTTTCATTCCAAGATCCAGGAATTTGGGGGAAAGGAGGGAAATTGACATGGGGGGTGTTTTTACACCAAAAAAATCAAGAGTATGCAAGCATTTCTATTTCTCACATTTTTCTGTGTGCCTGGCAAATAAATACTTGTCTTATACTACCCTGAGCTGTTAGCCCTCTCTGTTCAATGACATGGGCCAGATTTTCCAAATCCTTCAAGAAGGAGCACCTGGGCTGGCCAGTTCCATGGGCAAACAGACCTCAGTTCTATGCAGTAACTCGGGATCAGGTGTCCAGGCGAGAGTCACCTCTGCACTGGAGGGGTGTGACAGGATTGTCATGCCCCAGCTGGGGTTGAATGGGTCTGTGACTCATGGGCCCAAGCTGAACTGTGCTGTATAGGTTGGCCCTCAACCCCAGCCCATTAGAACCTCGCTCATCACTGTGCTCAGGAACCACCTCTACTCACCTTGCCTGGCTAGACTTCTACTGGCCTCTGAGCTGTTAAGTGGGCTTCATGAATTCAGTACAAACCCAACCGCCGCGGGTGGAGGATGGGGCTACCGGCCCTGGCCCTGGCTGTGCCGCCTCCAGCCCAGGGTCCCTGGGAATAATCCCATCAGGGGCCACTTACTGTGACATGTAACTTTTTTTAAAGGAGACGTGAGATGCCTTAATCTTCTGTTCATTTCTACTGTATCAAAACTCTTACCCCCCCCTTTTCTTTTGTTTCCCCCTTTGCAGTATAACTTCTCTGATAAGCCCCAAATGAGTAGTTCTTTGATGAGGTTTATGATGTTGCAGGAAAGGCATATTAAATACCTCTCTGCATGTGGGGTTTGGACATACTAGGAAAGGGATAGTAATGTTAAGAGTGTTCTCCCAGCAGCAAAGCCTGCCAAAATTGGTCACAGTGCTGGGGTCCTCGTCTCCCCCACCCCCACCCCAGGAGCCTCAGGACTGAAAGGACCTGGTTCCTAGGAGCAGTGAGAATGTGGGAGCCCCCAGTCCCAAATGATGATGATGGTCGCAAGTTATCTGTGGCATGAACTCTGAACGGCAACTGGAAAGTGTTCAAGATGCTAGCCACTCAAGGGTGAAGGGTTGCATGTTTGAAATGGCCATATGTGTATACATGCATGTACACATAGATACATGTGTGTCCACTTGGAGCCTCCCATTGCTCTGGCCATCCTACCCATGTCACTGGGTCCCCAGTGTCCCAACTGTGATGTTGGGACCCACACCTTTGATAAGGCCAACAGTTGCCCTCCTCCTGGGGGTAGCCTCTGCTCCTGTGTGTACCCTAAGACCTTCACAGAGCAAAACTTGGTACCAGTGCAGAGGGAATGAAAGACACCTGAGTACAGCCCTGCTGTGTGTTGTGGTTCCTGTGTCCCACGTGTCATTTTCCTGTGGACAGAAAGACATGGGGAGGAGTTTTCTATATAAACATTCTCATCACAGGGGTGTAAATCATGGAAAAGGCCGGCGTTGCTGCTGCACCATAGAGTTTTTATTTGATGCCGAGTTATGCTGCACATTATGGTTGCCTAAAGAACTTGGACTGAGCTTTTTTTAAAAAAAAGGACAGCTAAAGTTTTATAATCCTTAACAATGAAAGTGTAATAGACAGTTACACTAGTTCAGGGTATTTGGAAGGTGGGGGTTTGGGGGATGGGTGGGTGGGGAGGTTGTCACTTGTATTTATTGTGACGCTAAATCTTTGATAATAAATGTAAAAGATTGACCACCAAACCGGAATAGAAGTTCCAATAAACAGAGGCTGGAATCAATGGCTATGCTTGTGTCACGAGGAAGTTTTAGAATCTGACGGAAAATAAAGAAATGGACAAAGTCTTGGCTGTATTTTTCTTTTGTCCCCTCGGCCCTGGTTTCCCTGCATTACTGGGGAAGGTGTAGCAGGGTGACCCCTTGTTAATGGGGAAACAGTGAGACACCTGCTTCTTGGGCTTCTTTCGGACTTCACTTCCAAAAGTGGGTGGAGTACCTCCCCAAACTGGGCACTGTGGCTTTGCTTCTGGGCCTCCCATCTTTACCAGAACCTGTGGCTTTGTGGCCTACTTATCCACAGCTGAGAGAGTGAGGTGAGAAGCCAGTGGGTTTTGCCCATCCACTAGATCTTAACCCCTTCCAGCCTCCACCCCGGAGTGGTAAGTTTTTCTGGGCCAATTTTCAGACCTGGCATCTGCATTGGGTGTCCTTGCTACAGGAGGTATTACAGATGCAGGTTCTAGCACAGATGGATTATGCCCTGCCAGCTCTGAAATGAACAATTTCTGGTGAAAATTTGTTTTCAGATGTTGATACACTGTTTCAAAAGTTGTTCATAAAGTGGGACCTGTGCTCACTGGTGAATTTTTAAGATTTTTTTTAAAGATTTCTTTTAGAGCAAGAGTGCGAGTGGGGGAGGAGCAGAGGGGGAGAGACTCTTCAAGCAGTCTCCCAGTGCAGGGCTCCATCTCAGGACCCTGCGATCACAGCCTGAGCCAAAACCAAGAGTCATATGCTCAACCGACTGAGCCGACCAGTTGCCCCACTGACTGGTGAATTCTAATGTGCCTACAATACGACCCTGTTTTCCTAGGTGCTTTTATTATTTTCATTTATTTTTATTTTTTGCAGTTTCTCGTCTTTTTTGTTAAGACATTCCTGCCTCCAACCTGGGGGTAGATGGTCCTCTCCAACCACCACACCTAGCTAGGTTTAACATGGGCAAGGCACCGGACTGATAGAAGACATTACAGAAATTAACCCAAACCTGCCCCAGTCTACCTGTGATACATCCTGACCGGTGCCCCTATGCCCCAACACTGGCTGTGAGAAGCACACTTATGGGGCTCTCCGGGGCCCCAAATTCAGCCCTCAAGTGAGTTTTCACTGGGTTAGGCACAGGCTCCTCAACTGACCCACTGACTCAACAGGGGTGAGTTTCAAGCAGCTTCTCCAGCCAACAAATGGGACAACTGCCCCAATCCCTGAGGTCTTGTCCCCTCCGAACTGATCCACAGGTCTGTGGCCATGGGGTAGGAAGAGACCCAGGCCCCATTGCTCACACAGTTTAATCTATGGATAGAAAAAGGCACATACCATACCCAAGGCACTAGGATTCCTTGAACAAGGGCAAGGAAGAAAAGAACGGAGTGTCAGGGGCGCCTGGGTGGCTCAGATGGTTAAGCGTCTGCCTTCGGCTCATGGGATCAAGTCCCGCATCGGGCTCCCTGCTCCTTGGGAGCCTGCTTCTCCCTCTGCTTCTCTCTCTCTCTCTCTCTCTCTCTCTCTCTATCCCTCTGTCTCTCATGAATGAATAAATAAAATCTTAAAAAAAAAAAAAAGAACGGAGTGTCAGGGAAGAGGTGACTTAAACCAAATCTGGAATGAAGAAAGGGGGAAAGTGGTTCAGGGAATGGCAACAGCCAGTGCAAAGGCTCAGAGGTGAGACCAAACCTGGAGGGTCAAGGACAAGGCAGGCAGTGTGCCTGGGCCACAGGAAAAAGGGGTGAGGATGTGGGTTTCATTCTGAGTATAGTGGGAGCCTCAGGAAGGCTCAGGGTGTGGTCTTTCAATGGGCCACACAGCCCTTCCCTACAACCTGGAGGAAAGGTTCCTACCTCCATTTTCCAGGTGCAGAGCCCAAGGATGGTCCAGACCAGAAGAGGTGCCCTCCTTAGTGTAAACCAGAGGGGTTGGGTTTTCTTTCTCAGCTCAGATTGTGAACCAGCCAGGACTGGAGGCAAGGCACTTCCCCGCTCTTAGCCTCGGTTTCCTCATCTGCCTATTTGAAGGGGGTTAGGGAAGAGTTGGCACTTAATCCCCAGGGCACCTGAGAACACAAAGCTTGAGTGAGCAGGAGCAGGGAATGGTCAGACCCACAAAATGACCAGCCTCCTTGGGGACTGTGTGGGGCTTGGAGGCAGGTAGGATTAGGGCTTAGGGAGACATCTTCCATGCACCCCAAATGAGAGACAGCCGCTGTCACCAAACCCACTAACCTCATTGCAACAAAATAATCCCCAATCTCTCCCAGGCCCTGTGGGGTCCCCTCTCCAGACATACACTTTTACCTCTCCGCATCTTCTCCCTCCCTCTCCATTCTAGCCATAGGACTTTTGTGGCATTCCCCAGAGACACCAGCTTCAATGTATCTTGGGAACACTCAGAACACGTTCCTTCTGTTGTTTCCAGTGGCTGAGTCCATCAGGGTTAAGCTCAAATGTCTGCTTCGGTCCTTCCTTGGTCACCTGCCCCTCCCCTCACCCAGCATTTAGCACAAGTTACAATTATTTTCTTTCCATGCTATTCGTTTTTACTTGACTTTTCACTTGCCTCCTCGCTGAGGGCAGGGATGGATCCAAACCTCTTTGTGGAGTCCCAGAGCTTGGCACACAGTAGGCGTTCAATAAATGCATGAATGAAGAGACGACTGAAGTAACCAGCTTGCCCAGCAGATTCATGCCTCACTCTTGACTCTCCCCCGCCCCAGACAACTTCTTTACCAAGGAAGGGCCCTTACTAAAGAGCTTCCACCACCTCCCCACCCCACTCCAGCCATATCCAGTTTCAAATTCCAGATGTGTTATTGGGCAAGTGTCATTTGTGTGGGCCTCAATTTCCTCATCTATAAACCCTGTTTCTGTTGAGACAGGCGCCCCCCCCCCCCCCCTGCTGAATCCTTAAACACGGTGAGGGTGCTGGGATCCTTGCTCCCCAGCCCCGCATCTCTATTGCCAGGGCCATCGCGACCCCAGCACGACCTTTCGAGTTCTCTTGAGGCTGGAGAGCCCGAAAGTCCGGTTTGAATCCTCCCAATTCCCTTTCGAGACCTAGAGCTAGAACCTCAACAAGCCTTTCTCTTCAATGGGGCGCCACGCCTGCCTTCCCCAGGGGGACAACCTCCCACCCCTACTTGGTAAAAGGGGGCCATTGCTAGAGGCAGGTGCGAGGAAGAGCGAGTTTATTGCAAGTTCCAAGGAGGCAGCGCCCGGAGTGTGCCTTCCCCCACCAGCCTGCGTGGCTGCCTAGAGAAGGACGCCCTCCACACGCGTCCACTCGCTGGCAGCTCCTCCAGGTAGCCAACGCCTGCCCGCAGCCATCGCTCATTCCGCGCTGGCGCAATGCTTCCATTTCTTCTCGTCCCTTCCCCTCCCGAGGCCTTCTCTTGGGAAACAGAGGAAGCGCTTGCGCCCTCCTGCTCTCGGGATCGTAGGGAGAGGAGTTAGATTCTAAACAGGGCGACTACCGCCCCGGACGTCCAGAGACCGGAAAAAGGGGGAAGTGTGCGTGCGCAGTGGCGCGTGTCGGCTTCGCAGGGGTACCGAAGCGCGCCTGGCGCGCGTGCACTGCGCTTGCGCAGTGCTCGGGGCGGCGGGAATGGCGGGAACCCCGGCTTCTAGCTGGAGTCCCCAGCACGCAGCCAGCCGTTGCGCGCTACCTGGCCCGCTGAGGGCCTGGCGGACGGGCTGAACTGCAGCAGTTCTGCGATCAGGGCCTTGCAGCGCTCGGACAGCTCGAGGCCATCCGGGTAGAGGACGCCACGCTTCTGGCGCCTGGGCAGACCAGCGATGTCCGAGTCGTCGAAGGGCATGCACCCGGTGACCATGACGTAGAGCACGACGCCGAGGCTCCACACGTCGTACTTCTTGGGGTCGTATGGGATACCCAAGAGTACCTCAGGCGACGCGTAGGCGGCCGAGCCGCAGTAGGTGGTGCTCAGGTCAGGATAGCCGTGTGCCTGGCGACCAAAGCCAAAGTCAGTGAGCTTCACGCGGCGCTCGTCGGGGCTCAACAACACGTTTTCGCACTTGAGGTCCCGGTGCACCAAGTGGTGGTCATGCAAGTAACGCACAGCCCCAGCGATCTGCGCGAATAGGTCACGCGCCTGACCCCCGGGGATGCGCCCGTTGCGCTGCACTGCCTGCAGCAGGTCGGTGGCAGCCGCCTCCATCACGATATAGAGCTTCCCATTGCACACCTCTATGAACTCGAAGACGTGTACGATGTGTGGGTGTCGCACGCCCCGTAGGATGGACAGCTCGCGTGGCAGAAACTTGTTGACGAAGTCGGGCGGCGCGCGCCTCCGGTCCACCACCTTGATGGCCACTGTGCCCTTGTACTTCTTGGACGTGGCCACCTTCACCTTGGAGTAACTGCCCTCGCCTATCGTGCGTCCCAGCTTATAGCCGAGTTCGCTCAGAAGTTTGTCGCCCGACATGGTGGCGCCTGGGGCGCGCGGGGAGCAGGAGGCGGCTGCTGTCGGGGGGCGGCCGGACTCCAATCTCAGGCCTAACCCATGGCGCTTGGCACGTGCACACCCGCACCCCCATGTGCCCACTCCCGGGTCCCCGCCGCAGCGGTGCCTTTTATTGCCCAGGTAACAATTTCTGCCTTGTGAAGTGACCACGGGCGTCACCCCGCCTTGGCGTGGGGGCCCCTGGACCCCGCCCCACAGGGCCCCCCAAGGCCATGAGGCTTTGTGACTCATAATCGCTCTGAATGGCCCAGTTCCCATGAGAGATCCTGGCAAAGGGTCCCGACCACCACTCGGGAGCAGAATCGGTGCCTGGCATTGGGGCGGCTCCTCATGAGTCCAATCTGAGCAGCAGTCGCCCCCCAGCTTCGTGTACCCAGCTCTGGCCATGTGGAGGTTTGGGACGCCCGCACAGCCCCGCGAAAGGGAGAAAACGAGAGAGGGGGCTTAACTGGGTAACTCGGTGACCCGGCTCCCTCAGGAGCTTGGGGTCTCTGAATGGCCTCAGCACCGCACCAGAAGGAAGGTGTACGGAGGTGCTTTAGGGCAAGGACCCGGGCGACCGGACGGGCTACAGGCGTCTACACCGACTGAGCCAAGCCCCGTCTAAGAGAAGAAATACGAAATCCTCAGCTACAGCCTGGCCGCCCAGTAGATCCCTGGACCTATTGTCCAAGCTCTCCTTCGCGATGGAATCGCTACATTAGCGTCCTAGGCGCCCTAGTCCCGTCCAAGACATGCGCGGTACAGTCTGCCACACTCATCATGGCGGCAGCCGCCGGACGTAACTTCCGCTCGCGGCCGGAAGTTGGGGTCTTGGGAGCATGGCAGCGTCGAAGGTGAAACAGGACATGCCCCCGCCGGGGGGTTATAGCCCCATCGACTACAAGCGGAACCTCCCGCGTCGGGGACTGTCGGGTCAGTGTCGCACTACGCCGGGGTGTCAGGGTTGGGGCTCCGGGGCGCCGCGACGGTGGGGGGGGCGCCGGGGAGTCTCGCGGGCCTCAGTTTCCGCCGCAGTGTGACGGGAGGCGGAGCCCAGGGATTCCCGATAGCTTCGGTAGTAACGAGGATAACTGCTGGAGTTTGTCGAACGCTTATTAAGCTTTGTTTTCTTCACAGAACAGTCCGGGAGGTCGGTCCCGTTAATTCTTCCCATTCCACTGTTGGTTAGACCGATCAATGTAGCCCGTGCCTCGAGCCCGCGGCCACACTTCCGTTTCACAAGTGGGGAAACTGAGGCCCTGCCCCCAGGGCTACCCAGTGTAAAACTCGTGCTGAAACTGAAACATTGAGGGAATTTAGAAGATGTTCCTCTCTGGTAGTCCCTACCTGCGGATGTCCCAGGAATATGTATTCTTAAATTTTTCAAATGTTTTAAGTAACATTTAAAATTTTGTTATTGGGCTCAATACAAGAAAATATAAAAGAAAAAAAAGGGCCACATACTTTGCACCTAGGGTTAACAGAGAAATACAAAATTTTATTTTGTTTTTTTAAGATTTTATTTATTTATTTGACAGAGACACAGCAAGAGAGGGAACACAGGCAGGGGGAGTGGGAGAGGGAGAAGCAGGCTCCCCGCGGAGCAGGGAGTCCGATGCGGGGTTCGATCCCAGGACCCTGAGATCATGACCTGAGCCGAAGGCAGACGTTTAACCGACTGAACCACCCAGGCACCCTGAGAAATAGAAAATTTTAAAGAGGGGCACCTGGGTGGCTCAGATGGTTGAGCGTCTGCCTTCGGCTCAGGTCGTAATCCCAGAGTCCTGGGATCGAGTCCCGCATTGGGCTCCCTGCTCCTTGGGAGCCTGCTTCTCCCTCTGCCTCTCTCTCTCTCTCTCTCTCTCCCCCTCCCCCCCTTTCCCCGTCTCTCGTGAATAAATAAATAAAATCTTTTAAAAAAATTTTTTTAAAGAAGGATGAATACATTTCCCATAACTCATCAAACTTTATATTTAATGTTATGCACATGTGCCTCGATTAAAAAAACATACACGGGCATGGTAAAAAAGAATTCAGACAGTGGGAAAGTATCAGGTGAAAACTCAAGCTCCTTCCAGCCCCGTCTTGGCTTTTTTGTTTCCCAAAACCTCGGTTAGCAGACTTTTTCTAGAAAGGGCCAGATAAATATTTTACACTTTGGGGACCAGATGGTCTCTGTCCACTGTTGCTGCCTTTTTTTTTTTTAAGATTTTATTTATTTATTTGAGAGAGCTCAAGAGAGCACAAGCAGGGGGAGGGGTAGAGAGGGACAAGCACTCTGTGCACAAGCACACGGAGTGGGGAGACTGTAATGGGGCTCAATCCCAAGACCCCCAAGATCACAACCTGAGCCGAAGGAATGCTTAACCAACTGAGCTACCCAGGCACTCCTCTGCTGCTGCATTTTTACAGCTGTTTACAAACCTGAAAGTGCTCTTAGCCCGAGACAGGTTACAGGCTAGATTTGGCACCACCTTGGCATTTGACTCATCCCAGAACAGATTGGACAAAAATAATGTGATCTGAATCTCTTCAATTTCTTTTCTCAAGTATCACTTAACGCCCAGGCTAGTGTACCCCTCAGGTGTGCGGCATGAGGTCTGTTTATACATGTGCCCCTGTGTGACCGGTAGCCAGACTGGGTTGACTGGGCTCCCCCTAGTCAGCATGTCTCTTTTTTATTTTTAAGTCACAAATGTGCCCTTAATCCCAGTCCTCTTCCAGTTCATGACATGGTAGTGCCTGCCATGTGCCCTCTATACCATTATCTAGGGTTGGGCCTCCTAGTTACACCCCTCACACCAACTTGCATTGTAGCATATACAAACCTGCCCCCTGGCTGCAGTGGGGTGAGGAAGAGACCCCTTCTGGTGGCATGGTCTTTGTTATGTCTCTGCATTCAGTAGTTGCTTGTTGAGTGTGCATGTGGCACTGAGCCCTGTCTGGAAGAGCTCATAGCCTAGCAGAGGAGATGAACATAGCGCACCAGAATTTCCCATTTTGGCAAGGCCGGAGCTAACCAGGGCCTGCTTTAGCCAGGGTGAGCTGGAAGGACCTCTCTGAAAGTCCCCTAGGTGAAGGGAACAGCAAGTGCAATGGCCTTGCTCTCCATCCTGCACTCTACCCTAATCATCTGTCCTGTGCCCTCCTCCAGCCTTGCGTTTGAGCCAGAGTCCCCAGTGGCCCTCTCCCCATTAGTCCTACACACAAGCCTGGCATCCACTCCCCTCCTCCCTGCCTAGATCACTCTCCACTAGCGTCCTAGAACCTGCAAAGCTGGCTCAGACCACCTTTAATCCACACTGTTCCCGAAGTGACTGCTACCCCTGTCTTTTCCACTCAGTTCTCTTCTCTCCACTCCCTCTTGTGCCCAGTGGGTGGCCCTTTCTTTTTTCCCTGTGTCTTTAACTTTTTTTTTTTTTTAATTCACAGACAATACCATACAATTCACCTATTTCATGTGTACAAATCACAGATTTTTAGTCTATTCAGTTTCATAACCGTCACCAGGATCTAAATTTATAACACTTCTGGGGCACCTGGGTGGCACAGTCGGTTAAGTGTCTGACTCTTGGTTTCGGCTCAGGTCGTGATCTCAGAGTCATGGGATTAAGCTCTGCATGGGGCTCTGCCATCAGCGGGGAGTCTGGTTGGGTTTCTCTCTCTGTCTGCCCCTCCCTCTCCCCCTGTGTGTGTGCGTGCATACGCTCTCTCTCAAATAAATAAATAAATCTAAATAAATAGATAAATTTATAACACTTCCATCACTCCAAAAGGAAACCCCGACCTCATGAGCAGTGACTCCTCATCCTCCCTCTTCCATCCCCTGGCAACCACCAGTCTGCTTTGCGTTTCTATGGATTTGCCAGTTCTGGACATTTCATGTAAATGGGCTTCTATTTTATGTGGCCTCTGGTGTCTGGCTGCTTTCACTCAGCAGGATGTTTTTAATGTGCATGGTGTAGCATGTGTCCAAGCTTCATTTTATTTGTTTGTTTATTTTTTGGTTGAATAATATTCTTGTATGAATGGACCACAGTTTGTGTATCCATTTACCACTTGATGGACATTTGAGTTGTTGCCGCCTTTTGGCTGCTTTGAACATTCCTGTGCAGGCTTCTGTGTGGATATAGGTTTCATTTTTCTTTTTTTTTTTTTTTAAGATTTTATTTATTTGAGAGAGAGAGAATGAGAGATAGAGAGCATGAGAGGGAAGAGGGTCAGAGGGAGAAGCAGACTCCCTGTTAAGCAGGGAGCCCGATGCGGGACTCGATCCCAGGACTCCAGGATCATGACCTGAGCCGAAGGCAGTCGCTTAACCAACTGAGCCACCCAGGCGCCCTAGGTTTCATTTTTCTTGCGGGAAATTTCACCTAGGAGTGGCATAGCTAGGTCATATGGTAACTCCACATTTAACGTTTCAAGGAACTGCCAAACTGTTTTCCAAATTGGCTGTACTGTTTTACATTTCTCCCTGCAGTTAGTTTATGGGATTTCCAATTTCTCCACATCTGGACAACACTAATTAGTTTCCTTTTTTTTTTTAATTCTAGCCATCCCAATGGGTGTGAGGTCATATCTCATTGTGGTTTTGATTTGCATCTCCCTGGTGACTAACGATGTTGAGCATCTTTTCATGTGTCTATAGGCCATTTGTATAGCTTTCCAGGAGAAATATCTTCCAAGTCCTTTATACATTTTTTTAATTGGGTGGTTCATCTTTTTTTTTTTTTTTTAGTTTTTTTGAGCGAGAGAGTATGCAGGCGCGGGGCGGGTGGGGAGGAGAATCTTAAGCAGGCTCTACACCCAGCATGGAGCCCAAATGCAGGGCTTGATCCCACAGCCCTGAGACTATGACCTCAGCCGAAACCAGGAGTGGGATGCTTAACCGGCTGAGCCACCCAGGTGCCCCAGGTTGTTCATCTTTTATACATCTTGGTTACCATTCCCTTATCAGATACATGATTTTCAGAAACTCTCTTCCATTCTGGGGGTTGTCTTTTCATCTTGTTGATGGCATCATTTGTAGCACAAAAGTTTTTCATTTCAGTGAAGCCCAATTCATCTGTTTTTTTCTTTTGTCACTTTTGCTTCCTAGCTAAGAAGCCATTGCCTCATCCAAGGTCACAGAGACTGACAAATCTGTTTTCTGAGAGTTTTATAGTTTTAGCTCTCAAATTGAGGTCTTTGATCCATTTTCAGTTAATTTTTGTGTATGGGGGAAGGAAAAAGCACACTTTATTCTTTTGCATGTGGCTATCCACTTATCCAGCTTGCTGAAAGACTGTTCTTTCCCCATTGAATTATCTTGGCACCCTTGTCCAAAATCAATTGACCATAAATGTGAGGGTTTATTTTTGGACTCTCAGCTCTGTTCCATCGATGTACATGTCTATCGTGATGCCATGCCACACTGTCTTGTACACACAGCTGTGTGTTAAGTTTGAAATTGTGAAGTGTGAGTCCTCCAACTTTGTTGTTTTTCAGAATTGTTTGGTTAATCTGGGCCCTTGAATTTCCATATGAATTTCACAATCTGCTCCTCAGTTTCTGTAGGGCTGGTAAGGGGGGAAGGTTGGGATTCTGATGGGACTCCATTGAACTGGTACCTTAGTTTGGGGAGTCCTGCCATCTGAACAATGTTAAGTGCTGATACTGAACACAGGATGTGTTTCCAGTTATTCAAGTGTTCTTTACTTATAGCCTTGCACCCACTTCTGGGCATGCCCCTCATCAGCCTCCCCCACCAGACTGGCAGCTCCTGAGGTACAGACCCACGCTGAGGGTCTGGGGTCTCAGCCTCACCACTGTCAGCAAGAAAGAGCTGTACATTTGTAAAGGCTACCTTTATCTTAGAATTTATCTTACACATGGGCCCACACATGAGTACCTGGTGTGAAGACAACGGGTCTCCATGAGGATAGCCCAGGCTTATGCCCTGGGGCCAGGTCAAAAGAAGAGGCCCCTGGGCTTCTCTATAGCTACTGAAAAGAAAGAGGCAGCTCTTCTAAGATGTTCCTGTCTAGCCCGGTGGTCAGCCATGTGTAAGAGCCATAGTTGTGCTGGGAGCTGGTCCTGGGCACTCAGGCCTCTCGGGAGAGGTTCTCCCTCTGTGCAAAGGAACCAGGGCACCCTCGCTGTCTGCCCCCTGTAACATGGAAGTGTCTTACTCTGAGCTAGTGTTTGTTTTGCATTTTTAAGATTTATTTATTTGAGAGCGAGGGAGAGAGAGAGAGCATGAGCACAGAAGGGAGAGGGAGAAGCAGACTCCCTGCTGATCAGAGCCCGATGCAGGGGCTCCGTCCCAGGACCCTGATATCATGACCTGAGCCGAAGGCAGACGCTTAACGAACGGAGCCACCCAGGCGCTCCTGAGCTAATGTTTTCAGTGGGTTTAACTGAGGGGCTGAAAAATCTAACCAGCTTCTCATGCATCTTTGGGTCCAGTAGAGATGCCAGAAAAAACGTGTACTGAACTGAGCTGAAGAAGAAAGATGAGGACAGGGACAACAGAGGCCCGCTGCAGGCAGCAAGCAGGGCCGGGACTCCCAGAGCCCCTCTGCCCCCCACCAGTCCTAGGGAGTGGCCTCACCCACCATTTGCTGGTCATTTCCTGGGTGTTAACTGGAGCTCGACCTGGCCAAATTTGTCAGTTTTTCGGGGCAACCACAAGGCCTGTCCAGGGAAGAGCCTACAGCTCAAAAGATTAGAGGGTATGGGGTGAGCCAGCCCCAACCAGGCCGCAGGCAACTTGGGCCTCCCTGAAGACCACAGCAGGCCCACAGCCTGTCAGTCAGAATTACAGCGCAGGTGCCTGCTGGTGTCAGTAAATATTCATGGCAGCCTCTGTCCCCTGGTGCCCAGGCAGGGGGCTTAACCTGCTGGGCCGGGAGGCAGTACCCCAGGGAGCCCAGGGGTGGCTGGGCGGACCCTACAGGGCACTGCCTGCCTGTGGCAGCCCCATCCAGCCCTCTGTGGGTAGCACTCAGAGAAGTGGCCTAGGCAGCTAGGAGCCACCATGGAGCTGGACCCAGCTGTAGACACCATCCTTCCCCATTGGAAGCACCTGCTGACTGGGAACCAGACAACCTTCGAGAAGATTGTGGGGCTGGGGCCACCCAACCATAAACAGCAAGACCCTCAGGCTCTCCTGCAGTCCCTGCCCAGACTGTACCTTCTAGAAACTGTGGCATGGGGGCAGAGGTATGGCAGCTGCAGCTACCTCCCTTGTCAGAGAAAAGCTGAGGCACCCTGGTGCCCCTGCCTGCAGGGTAGGTGAACGGAATAAAGACTGGTCTGCAGTTTCGTAGGAGGGGGTCCAAGGGAAGAGACCGGTGGACATTCCACGGGGACAAAAAAATAATCTGAAGAAATATGCACTAGAGACAGTACTGGCCATCTCTAGGAGGGGGTCACTAAGACTTTCACCTTTTCCTGCATCAGTATTTCTGGTGTATTTGCACGGCAAGCCATTTAATATTTCACAAGAAGAAACTACAAGGGGTGGTCTGTCCCAGGGGCAAGTGCTGAGCTGGTGGCCGCTCTCCCCACAGGCTACAGCATGTTTGCTCTGGGCATTGGGACCTTGCTCTTCGGATACTGGAGCATGATGAAGTGGAACCGCGAGCGCAGGTAGGCCCCAGGCCCCAGGCTGCTGAGGGCGGGAGTGCACCTGGTGTCCACTGGGGCCCTTTGTCAACCCCTCAAGACCCAAGAAGTATGGACCTGGACTGAGTCCATTTCTGAACTTTCCACTCAAGAAAGGACTCATAAGTGAGCAGCTTGTCACTGGGCATCCCTTGGCCTCTGCTGCTAGGGACCCGAAGGTCTGGATTAGGACAGCCCATCAGGTGGACATGGAGGGGCAGACCCAGGACATGCTGTCTTGGTGCGTTTTTGTCAGTGGTAACCAGGTAGTGAGGACAATAAGGGCTTAGAAACAGGCCACGCAAGACAATGGTCGTGCCAGCTACGTGGGGCCTTAGGCACCAAGGCAGATGGTGGCCTCCATTCAGACTCTGGCTGCCTCTAAGCTGGCCCAGTGCCCTGCTTGGTGACCCCTCCTCATTGACCCCTTACTGGCTGAGCCCGTCTGCCCTGCCCCACTCCACCCTGTGTTACGTGTCCTTAGCACCCCCTTTGAGCTCACTTCCCCCACCCCCCCCGCCGCACAAGTCTGGGAATCCCGGAGGGTAGTGCTGAAGGCAGCCAGCATGTGTCAGGTACTGGACGTTGAGTGCACTAAGACCAGGTCCGGCTTCCCAGGAGCACCCGCAGAGAGATGGACACAGTAGTGACAACTGTGTGGCTGTGGGGGGGGCAGTGGCTTGGAGTGGGGCTGCTGCTGTGGGTCTGGAAGGATAGGAGGGAAGGAAGCTGAAGCTCATTCAAACCCTTCCCTGTGTGGCTGTGAGATTCCTAGGGATGAGGAGCCACTTGCATGGCCACATCACTGGGTGCTGCTCCCCCAGCGTGAATGGGGCTGGTGGCTCAAAGAGACAGAACTGCCTGCCCTGGGCTCACACCGCAGGGTTATTTTGACACGAAGAGGATATGGTTTTGTAAGGCCCAGAGCCCTGTGATGAAGGTCCCATCCCCCGTCCCTGATTCACCACAATCTTCAGGCCAGGGCTATTTTTAGGATTAAGAAAGTTTTTAATTAAAAAGAAAGTGTGAAGCCAGCAGTCTTGTGGATCAGCGCCTGTGCCACCTGCGTGCCTCCCCCCCACCATTTCCCATCTTCTGGCAGGTAGAGCTTACTGCCCAAGCCTTGCCCCGCTCACTTGCCTCTCCCCCAACCCCCTTCCCCATGCGTCACCCTGTGGGTCTAAGGCCACGTCATCTACCCCAGCTCCAGCGTGATCTAATCTGTTGGTTTGGGGGTTTCACAGGCGCTTGCAGATTGAGGACTTCGAGGCCCGCATCGCGCTGATGCCACTGTTGCAGGCGGAGAAGGACCGGAGGTGGGGCCACTGAGACCAGGGTTGGAAGGTCGCAGGCCTGAGTGTCCCATCCTGCAGTGCAGGACCTGGCCAGAATGCACGTGGGGACTGACAGCTGTGTCCTTGCATACATGGGGTTGCTGTCACATTTGGAGAGGGCCCCAAACTTGACTTAAAGTGGAGACCCAAGGGACAGAATGGGAAGGCTCCCTGGAGGAGAAGACATTGAGGCTGCAGCAGGAGGACAGTAGAAGTTTATAGTTGGGGGGAAGGGACAAGAGGGGTCAGCATGTGCAGGGTTGGAAGTGGCAGGAGGTGATGGGGAGTAGAACAGGGAGGGTCCTGGCAGGTCTGTTAGGCAGGGGTCCCTCGGGGTGCTCAGGCCTGTCCTTCACCTTCCATTCCATCCCCACAGGGTCTTGCAGATGCTTCGAGAGAACCTGGAGGAGGAGGCCATCATCATGAAGGATGTGCCTGACTGGAAGGTGGGTCCTGGGCAGGGAGGGCGAGGATCCAGGCCGCTGTAGAAACATAGGCACCATGGGAAACCTGTGGCTGAGAGGAGTAGTGGGGGCCAGGCATGAGGAGGGGAAGGCGGAAGCTTTTGGTGTAGTCACAGTAGCCACTAGGCCTAGTGGGGTCCCAGTAGGTAGTGTGGGCCTGAGGGGTTAGCTGCACCCCCACCCATATTCCTCTGTCTCCACAGGTGGGTGAGTCTGTGTTCCACACAACGCGCTGGGTGACTCCCATGATGGGCGAGCTCTATGGGCTGCGCACGAATGAGGAGATCCTCAACGCCACCTACGGCTTCATGTGGTACACATAGGGGTCTGCTCCCCTCGGACCACTGGGACCCCCTACACCCTCCCCACTGGGAAGGAATAAATGCTCTGGAGACCCGCCTGCCTGTGTCCCAGTGACTGAGCGACCTGTGAGTGGGGCACCATTGGGTTACACATGGCCTGATGACCTAGGGTCTAGACCTGGGGATTCTGCAGAAGATGCCCGGTGGGGTGGCCTCAAAACATACCCAGAGACTGCGCCTGGACCCATCAGCCTTGGCTCACAAATACGCCTGGACTTTCCTACCTCTGTTGAAACCCTCCTTGTCAGTAGCCCATCCCTCCAGGCTGGGGTTCGCCCCCAACCCCGCACCCTGAGCACATCAGTGAGTGGAGGACCTAAAGAGCAGAGCATGGGATGGAGGGGCACCGAAGGCGTGTCCCCTTGCTCCCAGGCCGAGACTCCGTTACGGGGGTCGCTACCTGTCTGGTTTCCTTCCCTTCCCAGGGCGGCGCCACTCCTGGCACGAAAGGGTTAAGTGTGCCTGCACCCGCCAGCCAATGGCCGCGCACAGCGTCTTCGCGGCGCCGCCTGATTGGCGGAAGCACAGGGTGGGAGGGGAGGAGGCCCCTGTGCCCTGGGATGCTCTTAAAAGGCTGTGGCTGTGGCAGCCGGGCTTTGGGCACCCGCTCACCTCGGCCATGAGCAGCGCGGCCCGCCTGGACCCAACGGAGGCGCCCGAGGAGCGGCGTTTCCTCAGGTCAGCCAGGGATGGGGATGCCAAAGACCATGGCAGGGATGCAGCCCGGAGCCAGGGGCATCATGGACTAGGCAAGGCTGGGAGGAGGTCTCATGGGCAGGATGGATCAGAGTAAGGAGCATGGCCAGGATGGGGCCTGGGGGGTCCTGAGGCCCACCCGCATTAACCTGGAGAGATGAAGCCTGCAGCCTGCTGCTGCCAGTGCCTTGTAAGCTGCGTTGCCAGGGAAACTACATCCACCTGGGGCTCACCCCTAAGTGAATCGTTCAGCAGCACCGCTAGTAGCTCTCCCATCACTCCTCAACCCAATCCAGGCCCACCTCCCCTTTCCATCTGTCCTTGGAAACCTGGAAGCTCCCACCCTTCGTTCCCCATCTGGGAAGAGCTGAGCTCTTAGCTCCTCAAACGTTCACACCCCTCTTGGTGGCCCACCAGCTACTATCTCCTTGATCAGGGAAGGAAACTGAGGCCTGGGTTGGGAAACCACTGTCTGAGCCAAGGCTAGGGTTTTTGAATATGTGGGCCACTTGCCAGTAGTTTGATTGGATTTGGGCTCTGGAGTTGGCAGCTGTGGCTGTGTCTCCCACCTTATCCTGAGTTATCTTGTGATCTGGGACCCCAAGCAGGGCTGTGGACCTCAATGTAAACCAGATTCATCTGATATCCCCTTGTCTGGCCTCCTCTGCCCACTATCCACTCAGGCCCTCAGGGCAGATACTGTCCAGTTGACTGGCTGATGTTCAGATTGAGCCTGTAGACCCAACACATCCTAGACAGAAGAGAGCTGGAGCTGTGATTTCACCTGGCATGGGGGATGGTGGGGCCAGTTGTGCGGCGTCTCAGATGCCAACGGAGGAGTGATGTGGCACCGGGGTGGGTAGGAGTGGAATGCGCAAGCAAGGAGACAGGAGACAATGAGGTTAGAAACAATGGGCGCATAGGCGTGGGGAGGAATCTGAATATTCTCTGAATATTGGGGAGCCATAAGCAGGTGTGAGACAAGTGGCGATGTGATCTGGCGTTTAAGTTTTCAAAGCCCCCACGGCTCTTGTGTGGAAGAGGAGTTTGGGGGCCATGAGACTGTTTTAGGCAGCCCGGTGAGCAATGATGGTGGGCTGGTGGGCAGAGGCCTGAAGGTCAGAAGCAGATGGAGCCAAGAGAGCAGGGAGGGTCTGGCCTGGGCAGCCTGGCCCCAGGGCTTCACCTCCAAAAGAGCCCGCTCCTGGAAGCATTTTGGGAGAACCGGCCCAGTTCCTTTGAAGGCCGGTCACCTCAGCCTTTGTGCTCTCGGGGAAATCCTGGACCTCACAGTTGCTCTCATCTGGGGACTGGCATTGGGAGGAGCGAGGGGCACATCGTAACGGAGCCCCCCCACCTCTGGCCAGTCCCACAGTGGCGCTGCCCTGTCCCCCTCCCCCACCAGCTCGGATTCCCACTCAGACCCCACCTAAAGCTGCCAGCGTCCCTACCCCCAGGCTCCTAGCCGCCACCATCCTCCCCATTATCACTCTAATGACCAGTTAGGCAGGAAGATAAGGTTCCAAGTGGTGGCCTGAGGCCAAAGCTTTGGGGCCGAGGAAGAGGAGGAGGAAGGGGTATTCCAACCGCCCTTCTCATCTTCCCCTCACCCTCCTGCGGGGGCAGCAGCCAGAGCTGTCACAGACGAAGGTGGAGGAATGAGAGAGACCCATTTCCGAACACGCCTTCTCCAGGGTTCTCTCCTGGGGGCCGGGCCAGCCCGCCCAGGGAGTGCTCTTCATGTGCCCCACCGTGAGCTCCTTTTCCCCCGCTGGTCCTTCAACCTTATCTGAAGTCAGCTGGGGTTGAATCTGGCTCTGGTTGCTGAGGTGACTCAGGGCACGTGTCCTCCCTGCCCTAAGCCTCCATCTCCCCCCCATGTGCGTGGGCCCCCAAAGTGTCCTTCTGACCCAGTTTCTCAGTTTCCCTTGCTCAGCTCCAGCCACAGTGGCCTCACTTCTGTCCCTTCAATCTGCCAAGCTCATTCCCACTACAGGACCTTGGCCCTCACTCTTCTTCCACATGGATTACCTCCCAAAGTGCTCCAGGCCATCTCCTCCAGGAAGCCATCCCTGATTCCCCCCTCCCGCAGCCGTCTTTATTCCTTACCTATGTCCCTCCTGCTGCCTGGCCTGATTGCTGCAAAATTGGTCGGAAGGTTGTGGTCTCTTGCTCACAGAATTGAAGGAAGGAACCTAAAGATTCACCCCAAGAAACCTTTGCTATCTGTAGGTCTGCCTCTGCTTCTTTGCTCACACCCTGTGTGGCTCTGGAAACAGACACCAAGCGTAGAAGTCTGTTTTCTTACTTGCTGCCTGCATGACTCTGGGCAAGCCACTTGGTTACCCTGAGTGGTTGAATATTCTGGGCCTGGTTCTGTTACTACTACTATGCTCTCTAGGGTCTGCTGAGCTGGGGGTAGGTGCTCTTCCCCCGCAGGAAAGAGTCCTGCTAGGGGAAGCTAGCATCAGGACATAAACCCTGCCCAGCTGCCCCAACCCCTTATTCTGGGGGACCATTTCCGATCTTCAATGCCAGCTCTCCTTCTCTGCCGCCACTACAGCCCATGCCCGTTGGAAGCCCCTAAGCCAGGGCCGGCTTGGTCCCTGCTCTTGGAAGAGTCCAACGCTTGGTTGTCATTATCTTAAAATTCTTAAGTTATGGGGCCCGTGTTTGCATTTTGAAATGGGCCTTGAAATTTATCTAAGCCTACGCGGACTTTACTTTTGCAAAAAAGGAAGCAAAGCTAAGATGTGACAGATCCCAGTCACTCAGGGAGTTGATGGGAGACCTTCACCTCAAATGAGTAAACCCCATCTCTCTAGCCACAATTATTGAAGGGTCACCAATAGGTCTGATAGCTGTGGGTTCCACATCCACCTCCCGAAGTGAGCCATCAAACTCCTCTGCAGCCTTCAAAATCCACCTCCCTCAGGCACCTCCTCCCCCAGCCCAGTCTGCCCCCTCCAGTTTTCTGGAGCTTGCTCACTGTTTTCCGCTGCATGAAATTCGCCCATCACCGTCATCAGTCTTTCCCGCCCATTCCTCCTTCTGGGTTCTTCCCGCGGTGGGGGTGGGCGCATCTGGGCGGGGCTCCAGTGTCCCCCGCTTTGGGGCAGTAGAACCAACATGCGCCACCACGCGCTCCTCGACCACCAGAGGGCGCCCGTGCCTTGAGTTTCAGCTTAAACCCCCTGCTCCATTCAACCGCATGCACGTCTAGCAGGGAAACTCAGGTTGGGGGTGGCTCTAGGGCCTGGCTGGGAACGTTGGTGGAAGGTTACTGGTTCCATCCGAACCTCTCTAAGTCTTTCTCTCTTTGTGTCTTTGAGCGTCTCTCCCCACTCTGTCCCCCAGCACTGCTGAGGCGGCTGCCCTGGAGCGGGAGTTGCTGGAGGATTATCGCTTTGGGCGGCAGCAGCTGGTGGAGTTGTGTGGCCATGCTAGTGCTGTGGCTGTGACCAAGGTATCTGACCCCTGAACCTTGACCTTGACCCCATCCAGATGGCCAGCCCATCAGAGCCGAGGCCTAGCTGCATGACCTGGCTGGCCAAAATGGTCCAGCACTCAAGAAGCCACTTTTTTGTGTGGAGCTACTCCAGCCCATCATTCAGATGGGGAAACAGGCCTAGAGAGGCTTATCACTGGTCTAGACCAGGCAGGGACCCAAGACCCTAGGTGTCAGTGAGGGTCAGGGCAGAGATAGGAGTGCCCAAAGACTTGGAGGCTGGGAAGCAGAGACTGAGGCTACTGCAGGATGCTCCTGGGGCCCTTTGTGACCACCCGCCTCTGCCATCTCCTGGATCTCAGTAAGGGAGACATCAGTTCCTGCAGGCTGAGTACCTCCAAATAACCCCATGCTGCAGGTAGGGAAACTGAGGCCCAGAGGCAGGGAGTGGCCTGCAAAGTGTAGGTCCCACGGGGTAAGTAAGCAGAGCTGTGTCTGGATCCAGGGCAAAGCCCCAGCTTCGAGGTGTCTCCAAGAGACACGAGAGTAATAAGCAATGATGATGCTGCCTTCCAGTGCTTTTGGCCACGTCGTCAAACTGTGGGCCTGTTTCCTCCTCCAAAGCAAGCGTAATAAACTGACACCAGTTAATAAACACAAATGCCTTAGAGAAGTGCCTGATGGCGTCAGGGCTCCAGCATGTAACCTTTCTCTTCCTCCTCTTCTTGTCACCACTGCAGACTTTTGTTAAACACAATCTCTTTCTTTATGTAGGCTCAGTTTGTTGTTTTTTTTTTTCACGTTCCTATTTCCAAATGAAACATATCCTGAGTGAAGCTCCCACAGGAGAAGGAAATGATAACCATCAAAGCCCCAGAGTCCAACGTAGTAAATACTTGCCTGGCCCTTACTGACTGAATGTCGTTTGGTTTTGTCCTGAAAGCCCCAAGTCCGTCCAGAAGGCCCTCAGTCCCAGCCAGCCCAGACATCATTGCCCTCCCCCGCCCGCATCTCCAGTCTCGGGCTCTGGGCCTGGCATGGTGGGGTCGCAGGTGCCCTCGAGGTGGGGCAGGACCTCACTGAGACCTTGGGGAGGAGACAAAGAAATACTAAGCCCTCTGTGTAGCTGGAGGTTAGGGTACAGCCAGGCCCCCTGGGGCCCCTGGTCTCAGAGAGGCCCTGTGACCCTGTCAGTGCTATTGTCATTCCCATTTGATAGAGGCCAAGCGAGGCTGGGAGAGGAGAGGGGGCTGAGGCCATACAGGGAGTCAGGGCAGTGCTGCAGCTGGAACACCAGTGCTCTGAACTCCTGCATTAAGGAGACTGATGCAGGGCGCCTGGGTGGCTCAGTTGGTTAAGCGACTGCCTTTGGCTCAGGTCATGATCCTGGAGTCCTGGGATCGAGTCCCACATCGGGCTTCCCTGCTCAGCGGGGAGTCTGCTTCTCACTCTGACCTTCTTCCCTCTCGTGCTTTCTATCTCTCATTCTCTCTCTCTCTCAAATAAATAAAACCTTTAAAAAAAGAGAGAGACTGATGCACAGGCCCACAGAGACGCAGAGAGTCTGGGAGACAGAGACAGAGACAAAGAGAGACACAGAAATGCAGGCACAGAAAGACTACAGAGAGACGGATGGGGGGTAGACACAGAGTCAGACATAGAGAAGACAGGTATGGCGAGGCAGATGGAGAGAGACAGGGCATCTTGGGTTGGAAAAGCACACCCCCCCCCAGCTTTGGGGCCTCCAGGAGGGGCTGAGACCTGGAAACGTGGGCGGGGGAGGGGCAGCCACTGCGGTGGAAAAAGGTGGAAGAATGTCTGCAACTCAGGCCGAGAATAAACAAACCGCACTCTGGGCGCCGAGTGGTGGCAGACGGCACGTTTTCCTGCTCCAGCTTGGCAGAGCCTGAAGCAGGGACTCTGCATCTCCCAGGAGGAACTTGAGGCCCCCAGCGGCCATGCCCTTTGCCCAGAATGCCTCTCCTCCTGTTCTGTTGCCTCTAGGCCCATGCCCATCCCTTCTGCTACTCCGGGCCTCAGTTTCCCCACCCGAACAAGGAGGAATTCCAGACATCATGTCTTTGCTTTTGCTGTGCCCTCTGCCAGGTGTTCCCCTTGCCTACTCTCTCCCGGAAGCAGAGGACAGTGCTGGTCGTGTGTGGCCCGGAGCAGAACGGGGCCGTGGGGCTGGTTTGTGCCCGGCACCTGCAGATGTTTGTGAGTAGCAAGGACCCCCTTGGCCTCCTAGGGTCACCCCCTCAACCCTGTCCCTGCAGAAATTGCTCCCTCCTCTTGATAGGGTCCCAGGGGGACATTGAGGCGGGAGAGGTTACAGAATAAGCCCAGTGCTTGCCCTAGGCGGGGTCTGCTGCCTGGTATCCAGGTCTGGGGGCTAAGGCCCAGTAGGGAGCCTGGAAGGGGCCCCAGTGCTGACTCCTTTCCGTGCCCCGCCCCCAGGAGTACGAACCAACCATCTTCTACCCTACACGCTCACTGGATCTGCTGCACCGGGACCTGACCACCCAGTGTGAGAAGATGGACATCCCCTTCCTGTCCTATTTGCCCACGGAGGTCAGCGCTTGGTGGCAAATGAGGGGGGGAGTAGGGGACAGTGCCCAAAGGCCGCCCCCTGACCCTGCCTGCTCTCTCAGGTCCAGCTCATCAACGATGCCTATGGGCTGGTGGTGGACGCCGTGCTGGGCCCTGGCGTGCAGCCGGGGGAGATCGGGGGCCCCTGCACGCGGACGCTGGCCATACTCAAGCTGCTGTCCATCCCCCTTGTGAGCCTGGACATTCCCTCAGGCATGCCGGGCAGGAGGGGGGGCCTGTTGGGGGCTTGGGTGGGGGCCCTCTGCACTCCAGCTTCTGGTGGCACCAGCCTGTCTCCGAGCCTCAGTTTCCCTAGCGTGGATGGCTCATGCACTCTGGGTGAGGGTCATGTCCATCCCTCAGATAGGGAAGACCGAGGCTGCTGCCCAGGTGACCCCCTGTCCCATCCCCCCACACCCAGCCCAACGTGCCCGCTGCCCACTCTGGCCCAGTTGCCTGGGCAGACGTGAGCTCACTCGGCAAAGGCCTCACCCGTCCTGGCCGCCGCCCCATGCCTGTTGGAGCCATTAGGCAACGGGCAGATGGAACAAACAGCTGCTGGCCAGCCGGACCCTCCACGGGGGTGGCCACACTCAGGGGGATGTCCCCCAGCTTGCAAGACCTCAGGGCCATCCCAGCAGGGTGCCACAGAGCAGGGGGTTAGCTATGAAGAGATGGGCTGTCTGGTCCAAGGGTGGAGACTAGGGTCACAGAAGGAAGGATTAAAGTCAGAGGGAGGAGGCTTTTAGTTAGTGGCTCCAAACTCTGGTCAGAAGCAGGGGAGAAGGCAAGACCCCTAGTCTGAAGGTAGAGGCTCATTTGAGAGGTGGTAGAGGCTAGGGCCCAGTGAGGGAGTGCGTCAAGATCTAGTCCAAGGGCAAAGACAGAGATGTCAGGTCAGAGGGAAGAGTCTCTAGTCAGAAGGAGGATGATGAACACTCAGGTTGGGTGAGGATGATGAATGCTCAGGCCATGTTCTGTCAGAGTCAAGGACCAGGAGTAAGGAGACAGATCTGATGGGGGAAGCCTGTCTGAGGATGGGGGCAAGTCTGTCCTCTGAAAGGAGAGTGGGGATCTGGTCAGAGGGGGAAGGCAGCTAGGAAGCCTGGGTGGAAGGAGGTTCTAGTCTAAGTGGGAAAGCTCAAGACTGATAGGGAGGGAGGAATGGGGACAGATGCTGGGTCACAAGGCAGAAGCATGGGTCTGACTGGGAAAGGGCAGCAAGTGGAAATGATGTAGTCTGAAGGCAGAGGCTGAGTCAGATAGAGGAGAAAAATTAGTAGCATGATGGGAGCAGGGGCAGAAAAGTATGAAGACAGACGCTCTGGTCAGAGGAGGGAAACATCTCCAAAGAAGGGGAGACACTGGTCTGAGGGCGGAGGCCCAGGTTCCGGGCAGAGGCAGGTCTGACCAAGACTCACGTGTCAGAGAGCAGAGGCTGGGTCTGATGGGGAAGGGGAAGTGGGCGGTGAGGAGGCAAGTGTCTCTCGTCTGAAGGCAAGCACCCCTCCCAGCTCCCGATTCCCTCCCCTCCCGCCCCTCCTCCCTCAGGCTGGGACGCGGAGACCGGTGGCGGCGACACCGAGGATGGGCTCCGGCCCGACGTGCTGGTATCGCTCGCCGCGCCCAAGCGCTGCGCCGGCCGCTTCTCCGGCCGCCACCACTTCGTGGCCGGCAGGTTCGTGCCCGACGACGTGCGCCGAAAGTTCGCTCTGCGCCTGCCGGGATACACCGGCACCGACTGCGTCGCGGCGCTGTGACCGCCACCTGCGTTCTGGCGGCTTGGACCCGCGCCAATAAACAGACGTCCCACCACCACCTGGCCTCCTCCTTCTCTGTGCGCCGGGTTCGCCGCCCGGGTGGGCAAACTCGGGAAGGGACTTGCCACCGTACCCCAGAGCCCAGGCCGAAGGGATGGAGGGTAGTCGTCGCTGGCCGAGAAAACTAGCGCCAGAAGAGTAGAGGGTAGACTCAGGGTGGGACTTCCAGCCTGCTCGGGGTGGCCTAACGCCAACAGGATTGAAGTTAGACCCGATGGAGGATTTCTCGCCGCCTAAAGGGCTGCCTAAAGCGTGAGTGTTTGGGCAGCTTCAGGCTCGAGTCCAAGAGAGGCACGTCCCACAGGCAGCTTGGGACCCAAGGTGGAGAATGGAGAGTGGGTTGAGGGAGGGACTTCCAGCTGGCGACGGGGGAGTGGGGGGGAGTGACGCAGGCCAGCCTGAGGGCGGAGGCACAGCCGGACGCACCGAAGGGGGCGACCGGGAGAGGTTGCGAGCGCACCGAAGTCACCGGGGGCCAGGGAGCATTGCTCCGACGGGGCGTGGCCTGGACGGGGCGTGGCCTGCGGTCACCTCCCGCCCCCATCCTCAGCCCCAGCGGCCGCCAGACCCGCGGGAGTCAGATCCGCGCGCGCCGCGGAGCCCGGACCCTCCCTCGGACGCTCGGACCCGGCCATGGCGTCACTGCCGCCACTACTCTGCCTCTTTGTCGCCGCCGCGCACCTGGCGGGGGCTCGAGGTGAGGCGCCCCCTGACCCCAGCCCAGACCCCTAGGAGCCCTGGCAGCCCGCCTGGCTTGCAGCCGCTCCCGGAGACAGAACCGAGGGATCCGCTCGTATCCGCAGGCCTGGGTCCCCCTTCGTCAGCCCGGGAGTGGAGTGGGGGCGTCGGGGAGATGGATCCTTGGGACCAACAACGCGGGGAGGGGAGGAAACCTCTGTTCTTTTCCCTCCTCAAAGAGAAGTAGGGGCACTTGGAGTATAGATATGAACCTTAGGCTCCTCTGGGTTCCCGGGGAACACAGGGGGCCTGTCTCAGCCCTGAAGCACCTGGTCCTGGACCAGGATTAAGGGGTCAGAGCCATCCCTTCTCACATAACTCCTCTCCTCCTCCACACACACACCATTCACAAAAATTCCCAGCTCTGGAATCCCCCTCAGTGGAGAGGGCACTGGATCCATTTCTCAGATGAGGAGACTGACTGAGACACAGACAGGGAAGGGACTTGTCTGAGGTCACGGTCCAGCCTGGCTATCTTAGATAACTCAAGGTCAGAGAAGCCAGGCTAGATTCCAAAGACTTCCTCCCAGTGGCAGCTTGGGCTCCAAGTGAAGGGATGGAAGGTGCACTGAGGGAGGGACTTCCAGCCCGCAAATGGATGAAGGGGAATGCAGCTCAGCCTGAGGGCAGAGGAACAGCCAATTGAGCTCATGGCCGCTGAGTACACTCCGGGAGAACTGGGTCTGGGGAGCAAAGCAGACACACAGACTTCCCCAGCCCATGGTATCTGGGCCAGGGCAGAGGGAGGGATGGGGTGGCAGGAGATTGGGGGTAGGGGTCACAGGGAGGCTTCCTAGAAGGGGAGGGGGAGGTTCTGCATTCCTTGGGGTCAGCCAGAGCTAGGTTCTGGCTTCTCAGAGCCTCAATTTTCTTCCCTGTGAAATGGGGATGATCATGACAGCACCTTGCATAGAAGGAGCTCACAGAAGTCCCCATCAGTATGCTTCCTTCCCCCCCCCCCCCCCGGCTCCTCACCCCTTCCACAGTCACACCCCCCCCTGAGGAGCCCACAGCAACTGCCTGGGGCTTTGAAGGTCCATCACTGCGCCCTGGACAGTCCTCGCCAGCCCTGGAGGACTGGGAAGGTGAGTCATCCTGGGTCCAAGTCCTGACTCTGCTGTGGACTCACTGTGCGAGCTCTAGCTGGTGTGGTCATGTGAGGAGGGGACGCAAGGGGTAGAAGTGGCCAGTACCATCCTGGTCCCTGGACATGGTGGCCCCTGGCATAGGTGTCCCAAGAGGTCTAAATTTTAGGAGCAGAGGGGTGAGAGTTCAGGCTGTCAAGGAGGAAACCAATGTAGGGTGTATGGGGGGGTACTTCCTCGCCCCTACTGGAGGCATCAATGCAGGGTGCTTCCAGTAGATTCCAGACCTCTAGTTCTGGAACCTGGGTCTCCAGTTTCCTAGCTGGGAAAGTCACTTGAGTCAGGAAAGGAATGAGCACCCCCTGGGGGGGGGGGTGTTTGGTGGAAGCCGAATCTGACCTCTGGGAGGCCAGACCCTTCCCACCTGTGACTTCTGTGATGGGTTCAGCCAGGCAGTGAGCAAGGGCCCAGCTGGCTCTGACCTGGAGCGGCCAGGCGGCAGAAAGCTACAGCTAGGGCTGGTCTCAGGCCCGACTCCTCCTGCTGCCCTTGTACCTCCTCACACCTCAGGGGTTCTGAATTCTGAGATGGGGGGCAGGCTCAATTCTAAGGTTGGGGACTGGTCAGACAGTGGCAAGATGTGAGCGTGGCAAAATGTCAGCCTGCACCGGTGGGCAAGCTCAAGAATTGGGCAGCAGAACTGGAGCTGGTGCTAGGGGAGGCCAACCTCCCGCGATCCCTTTATAGCTCCTTCTGCCCAAGAGAACCCTGGATCTTGGCGGGGTCATGGGCGGGCTGGGTTAGCCCGTGCTCACTGGGGGTGGGGTGACCGTTTTAGACAGCAGGGTAAGGCCCTTACCTCGGAGATGGGGGTGGGCAGGCAGTTTCCCGGGCCCCTGCGTGCACTGATGGGGCCCGACAGGCTGCGGCCCGGGTCCCAGCGCGTGCGGTGCCCGCAGAGGCCAGCGAGTGGACGTCCTGGTTCAACGTGGACCACCCCGGCGGCGATGGCGACTTCGAGAGTCTGGCCGCCATCCGCTTCTATTACGGACCAGCGCGCGTGTGCCCGCGGCCGCTGGCGCTAGAGGCGCGCACCACGGACTGGGCCCTGCCGTCCACTGTAGGCGAGCGCGTGCACTTGAACCCCACGCGAGGTTTCTGGTGCCTCAACCGTGAGCAGCCCCGCGGCCGCCGCTGCTCCAACTACCATGTGCGCTTCCGCTGCCCGCTCGGTGAGGGCGGGGCCGGGGGGCGGGGCCTGTGTGGTGATGGGCGGGTCTGGGGAGAGGGCGGGCTCGAGAGCCGTCATGCTGAGGAAAGAGTGGGGATTGGCCGGGATGGGTCACTGGTGGGTGGAGCCTGAATGGGCGGTAATGGAGGAGGGGGCAGGGTTTGGGGGATGTGGGCGTGGTTAGAAAGAGGCGGGGCTCTTTAGCAGAGCCCCAGGAGCCGGCAGGATCAGATGGGGGCGGGGCTTTGGAAGGGAGGGGCTGCCAATAGCGGCCCAGGTAGGGAACGGGAAGGACCCCCCCAGGAGCTCATCTCCCTCTCGCTGTCCTCATTTGCTAATCTGTCACAGCCCCGTTCTGTGGGGGCGTGTTTTGACCCCAAATATGTGTAGGGAGAACAGCAGGGCTAACTTCGGGAAGCTTATCTGGGGTTGGGGAAAATGGGGCGGTACCTTAACTGCGCCTTCGACAGGTGCGCCTGAAGGACAACCGATGGGGGCAGTGGGCAGGGCCTCTCTCTGGGGGATACCCACCCTCTGATGAACTTAGCGGGGGGGGGCATCCTCCAGTCCCACATTGTTACCAGATTTCCAGGGAGGCGCAGTCCCTGGAAGGGTGGGCGGCCGCCTCACCTTCCCCCCTCTCCGCCCTTACCGCAGAGGCCACGTGGGGCGCGTGGGGCCCGTGGAGTCCCTGTTCAGGGAGCTGCGGGCCAGGCCGTCGCTTGCGCCGCCGCCGCTGTCCAAGCCCGGCTGGGGATGCGTGTCCGGGGCGTCCCCTGGAGGCTCAAAAGTGTGTACGCCCTACATGTCCAGGTAGGAGGGTTGGGGCCTGGAGGCAAGTGCTGAGTTAGAGGCGGAGCCTGGATGTGGAACAAGGCGGCTTTTAGCCAAGGCTACCCTAGGGGGAAGAGGCCGGTTGGGATGGAGCCTGATGGGGCGGGGCTTGAAGGGAAGAGGCGGGTCCTGGAGGGCCAAAACTTGGACTGGCCCTTCATTCCCTTCTGGGCCCCTGAGGAGCACTGGTGAATGTGTACATCTGGGTGGGTGGACGCCTTGAGCGTCGCGTCCAGGCGTGTGCACATCCAAGTGGGCATTACCTTGGGTACACCGCCGTGTGTGTGTATGTCCTGCTGGACGTGGGACACACAGAGAAGCTGGCTCACACACTCGGGGTGCACACGCGTGGCATTCGCAGCCCCCCGCCTGTCCCTCACGCCCACGCGGACACGCGCTCACACCCTGGCAGACACCATGCCCAAGCCCTCCCAGGACCAGACACCAGGCCAGCCAGGAGGCGACTGGAAATTCCGATTCGCCTGGGCTCCACAAACATGGTCTGGAGACTGCGCCCGCAGAGCCCATGGCAGGGTGGGGGAGTACGGTGGCCAATGGGGTAGTGGGGTCCCCACCCTACCCCGCCTGGCTCTGCCCTCCTGACGCCTCTGCCCTGAAGTTTCCAGCGGAATTTTCCATTTTATGGAGAAACCGCAGGATTGGGAGGGGAGGGAGATGTTCTGAGCCCAAGACCCAACCCCTAACCGGGCCCCCAGCCCCTGCTGGACATTTTCTCTCATGCTGGAAGGAGCCTCTCTGTCCTGTGAGAGTCACCTCCTCTGTCCCCTCCTCCATGGCATTTTCCCCCATCCCTCTGGACCACAGGTCCCTCCCTCTGCCCCAGTTCTGACTACTCAACCCCATATCCCCACTCATACTAGGGGCTGTTCCAAGCAGGGTCATGCTGAGGCCTCTGAGGGTCAGAAAGGGGGGTGTCTAGGCATCTTTGCTGTGGAAGGCCCTCCCCAGGAGGGAGTGAAGAGGCCCTCCTGTCCCTCTGCCTCCCTGTGTCCCCCAGGGTGCAGCTCCAAGACCTGCAGGTGCCCTGACCACATCCTCCTGGGCTCGGTGGTCACCCCATCTGGGCGTCCACTGCCAGGAGCCAGGGTCTCCCTGAGAGACTGGTCTGGCACTGTGGCCATCACTGATGCCCATGGAACCTTCCGGATGCCTGGAGTCTGTGCCAGTAGCCGGGCCAACGTCAGTGCCCAAAGGGATGGCTTTTCTGCAGGCCTGGGCCAGGCCCAGGCCAATGGCTCCATGTCTGCTGTGGTCACTGTTGTCCTCAATAAGTTGGGTAAGTGCCCTATGGAAAGGTGGATGAGGGGGCTGAGAAACTAACAAGGAAATTCTGGATGACACCAAGTACTTTGGAGGATGTGATGCAGCATGAGGTCACTGGGGAAGAAATAAGATGTGACATTGGAGGAGGCATAACACTAAATATGGCATCATGGGGGGCATGAATAAAACGTGAGACATTGGAGAAGGTGCGAGGTGAGACAGGGACTTGCAGAGGGAAGCGTTAAGATGGGGCACCATCTTGGGGCGCTTGGGTGGCTCAGTCAGTTAAGTGACTTGATTTTGGCTTGGGTCATGATCTCAGGGTCATGAGGTCAAGCCCTGCTATGGGCTCCATGGGGAGCCTGCTTGAGATTCTCTCTCTCCTTCTTTTTCTTCCCCTCCCTGCTCACACACTCTTTTTCTCTCAAAAAAAAAAAATGGGGCACTATCTTGGGGCACCTGGCTGGCTCAGTCAGTAGAGCATGTGATTCTTGATCGTGAAGCCTACTTAAAAAAAAAAAAAAAAAAAGATGGGGCACCATTTTGAGCAGCCATGGGATGAAATTGAATGGGGAGGTTATCAGAAGAGGCAAAGGTGAAACAGGGCATCCCTGGAAGAGAAAGGATGGGGCCCTGCCATTGGGAAGGTTTGTTGGGAGAAGCTGGGATGGGGCAGGGCCCTGACCTTTGCCACCTTTGCCCCCAGAGAAGCCCTACCTGGTGAAGCACCCTGAGGCCCGAGTGCAAGAGGCTGGACAGAATGTAACCTTCTGCTGCAAAGCTTCAGGCACCCCCATGCCCAAGAAATACTCCTGGTGAGTGCCCTGCCCCATGCCCAAGGGCCTTGCATCCAGCTTTGTGGTTTGACTCGACTTCCCAAGATAATGTGGTGCCTCAGAGACTGGGACGAAGCTGCTCTGCAACCTTCCTGGGCTGTGTGTGGGGGACTGGGGGCACATGTAGCCCCTTCCCTATGCCAAGGGCCTCCACGGTGTTGTCCACCTGCCACCCAGGTTCCACAACGGGACCCTGCTGGACAGGCAAGAACACAGGTACGGGGCCCATCTGGAGCTGCGGGGGCTGCGGCCAGACCAGGCAGGCACCTACCACTGCAAAGCATGGAATGACGCGGGCACTGTGCGCTCGGGCACCGCCCGCCTCACCGTGCTTGGTGAGCACCCTCAGCCCCCCAACCTTGAGCATGCCCTGAAACTGAACTGAGACCTAACACCAGCCAAAACTCAACCCCAAATGGAGCCCCAACTTTAGACTGCTCTCTTTCCTTGCTGAGTCTGATCCCAGGCCCCCACTGAGCCCCTGGGTTGAGCCCCTGACCCCATTCAGGCCCCCAAACTTGGACTCAGATGGAGCCCTCCCTCTTCCTCTGATCTGATTGATTTCTTGCTCTGCAGCCCCAGGCCAGCCAGCCTGCAATCCCCAGCCCCAAGAGCACCTGATCAAGCTCCCAGATGACTGTGGTCAGCCTGGCAGTGGCCCCACCTACTTGGATGTGGGCCTCTGCCCAGACACCCTCTGCCCCAGCCCCACAGGCTCCAGCCCCCGGTGTGGGGATGCGGGCTCGCGCTGCTGCTCTGTTCGCCGCCTGCAGACCAGGGAGATCCACTGCTCCAACTACGTCCTCCCGGTAAAGGTGGTGGCTGAGTGCAGCTGCCAGAAATGTCTGCCCCGTCGGGGACTGGTGCGGGGACGTGTGCTGGCTTCTGACTCAGGGGAACCCCTGAGCTTCGCCCAGATCCTGCTAGGCCAGGAGCCCATTGGATTCACCTCCTACCAGGGTGACTTCACCATCGAGGTGCCACCCTCCACGCAGCGGCTGGTGGTAACTTTTGTGGACCCGAGTGGGGAGTTCATGGACACTGTCAGAGTGCTGCCTTTTGACCCTCGAGGGGGCGGCGTGTACCACGACGTCAAGGCCATGCGGAAGAAAGCCCCCATCATCTTAGATGCCAGCGAGAGCAACACGATCCCTCTTGGGGAGCTGGAAGACGAGGCCCCATTGGGCGAGCTGGTCCTTCCCGCGGGAGCCTTCCGCAGAGCCGATGGTGAGCCTTACACGGGGGCTGTGGAGGCCCGGGTGACATTCGTGGACCCCCGAGACCTCACGTCGGCGGCCGCCGCCCCCAGTGACCTGCGCTTTGTGGACAGTGACGGCGAGCTGGCCCCGCTGCGCACCTACGGCATGTTCTCGGTGGACCTCCGTGCGGCCGGCTCCGCGGAGCTGCTGCACGCGGGGCCCGTGGCGGTGCGCGTGAACGCCGGCCAGATCCGCATGGCGGGCCACGTGGAGGCCCTCAAGCTCTGGTCGCTGAACCCCGACACAGGCTTGTGGGAGGAGGAGAGCGGCTTCCAGCGAGAGGAGTCGGCAGCCCCTCGGGTCCGCCGGGAGGAGCGGGTCTTCCTGGTGGGCAACGTGGAGATCCGCGAGCGGCGTCTGTTCAACCTGGACGTCCCCGAGCGCCGCCGCTGCTTCGTGAAGGTGCGCGCCTACGCCAACGACAAGTTCACCCCCAACGAGCAGGTGGAGGGTGTGGTGGTCACGTTGGTCAACCTGGAGCCGGCCCCCGGCTTCTCGGCCAACCCCCGTGCCTGGGGCCGCTTCGACAGCGCGGTCACCGGCCCCAACGGCGCCTGCCTCCCCGCCTTCTGCGACGCGGACCGGCCCGACGCCTACACGGCCCTGGTCACGGCCACCCTGGGCGGGGAGGAGCTGGAGCCCGCCCCCTCCCGGCCCCGCCCCCTCCCGGCCACCGTAGGCGTGGCCCAGCCGCTCCTGGACAAGCTGGGTTACCAGCGCACGGACCACGACGACCCCGCGCTCAAACGCAACGGCTTCCGCATCAACCTGGCGAAACCCAGGCCCGGCGACCCGGCCGAGGCCAACGGCCCGGTGTACCCGTGGCGCAGCCTGCGGGAATGCCAGGAGGCCCCGGTGACCGCCAGCCACTTCCGCTTCGCGCGCGTGGAGGACGACAAATACGAGTACAACGTGGTCCCGTTCCGCGAGGGCGCGCCGGCCTCCTGGACTGGAGACCTCCTGGCCTGGTGGCCCAACCCCCAGGAGTTCCGGGCCTGCTTCCTCAAAGTGAAGATCCAGGGCCCCCAGGAGTACATGGTCCGCGCGCACAACGCGGGGGGCAGCCACCCGCGCACCCAGGGTCAGCTCTACGGGCTCCGGGATGCCCGCAGCGTCCGAGACCCCGAACGCCCCGGCACGTCCGCCGCCTGCGTGGAGTTCAAGTGCAGCGGGATGCTCTTCGACCAGCGTCAGGTGGACAGGACGCTGGTGACCATCATGCCCCAGGGCAGCTGCCGCCGTGTGGCGGTCAACGGGCTCCTGCGGGATTACTTGGCCCGGCACCCCCCAACCGCCCCGGCTGACGACCCCGCTGCCTTCAGCATGCTGGCCCCACTGGACCCTCTGGGTCACAACTACGGTGTCTACACGGTCACCGACCAGAGCCCGAGGCTGGCCAAGGAGATCGCCATCGGCCGCTGCTTTGATGGTTCCTCTGACGGCTTTTCTCGGGAGATGAAGGCTGATGCTGGCACCGCCGTCACCTTCCAGTGTCGGGAGCCTCCGGCTGGCCGGCCTAGCCTCTTCCAGAGGCTGCTGGAGTCCCCAGCAATGGCGCTTGGTGACATACGCAGGGAGATGGGCACGGCAGCCCGGGCACAGGCTCAAGCCACAGGTCCCCTCCTTACCCGCCGGGGCAGGGCCCGGCAGTGACCTGGGCTCGCCACCTCCCTCCTCTGCCTTGCCCTGGACTCCTCTGGACCTGGGAAGTCTCGGCCCCCTTCCCCAGATGCTCCCTTCCCCAGGTTTCTGCCCACCCCCCTCCCCTGCCCAGAATTCAGAGTCAAGACCTAGGAGTGTCCGATGTGCAAAGACCAGGCAGGGAACTGTTGCTGTGTGACACAGAATGGCGTTCTTCCTGATGGCAGGAGCCAGCATCCTGGGAGACCATCAGGCATCCGACTGACGCCTGGGGCGATTGGCTCCCAGCTCGCACGCTGGCTCTGATTTTATGTGCGGTTTTTGACCCTGATTTCAGATATGCTGCCCCTTGAGATTCCCTCCTGACCTTTGCCTGAAGCGCCCTCTGCGTGTTGCTGAGTTGGGTGCTTTGTTGGGTCCTCTGCCCCAAGCTTTGCTCTGGGGGTTATTTATTGAAACGAAGCCCACGGGGCTGGTCAAGGGGGTAGGAGGGGGGTGGTCCTGGCCCAGTGAATGTCGGGCAGGGGCTTCTTGGTTCCTGGGGCTGAGGGGCACAATTCTCACAGGTTTGGTGCTTGGAGACACCCTCCCCCCCAGGGGGGTTGGTGCAGGGAATCAATTAAAGACGCTTCATTTCCAACTCATGGTGTCAGTCTTGGGGAGGGAAGCTGGAGGCTGGGGCTGCTAGCCCTAGACCTTGGCAGGTGGACACCCGGACACGGGTGTGCAAGCCGCTCAGAGGTCTCGACCAGGTCCCAGATGGGCCTCAGGCCGGCCCGTGGGTCCTGGCTGAGGCGCGCAGAAGTGTCTGTGACACGTGTGTGCAGGGCCGCCTCGTGGGCCGCCCAAGCCTGAGCGGCCCGACAGCTAAACACGGTAGATGCCGCCGCCCTGGCCTTCTCATCTGAGCCTGGCTGTGGCTGGCGGCTCCCATCTGGCCCCAGGCCCAAGGGCTGCGGCGTGTGGGGAGGGGGCCCTGGCAGTGGGCGCAGGCCCCAGGCGGCAGGAGCGGAGGCTGCTCTGGACTTCCTCAGCCAGGGCCATGCTGCCCCGCCCTCAGCCCCACCCGGCTGAGGCCTGGTCACGCCTCGGCCACATGGTGACCAGGCTGCCCCCCGCCACGGCCCTGGGCCCTCTACCTCAGCAGGACTCGGGCCGGAGGCAGCAGAATGTCGCTTGCTGGCGCTCTGTGGGCGAGTCCTCCTGGCACCCCATGGCACAGACCCTGTTCTGACCACACCCCCACTTTCCAGAGAGAGAAACTGAGCCCCCAGAAGGAGAGGCGAAGGGCTGCCCACACTCTGGGGTGAATCCTGGCAGGAGAAGGGCCGCCTGGATGGCCCAGAAGCCCCCCTCCAGCACATGCATGAGACTCCCTTGGCCCCAGGAAGGCGTCGAAGCGGCATTGCTGGGGACCTGGGATACGAGGCATTGTGCCTCGTTCAGCGCCCCAGGGATGGGGTGACAGCAGGGAGTGGGGGTGCAGGGCTGTTCCCTTAACCCAGGGCATGCTCAGGCCTTCTGCATACCCACCACCCACTTCCGCTTCCAGCACCTGCCTGCCGGCTCACCCACTTGCTGCCCCCACCCCTCCCATCCACCCCCACCCCCCATCTACCTGTCCAGCATTTGCAGATGTCAGCTCTGTGCCAACATTCAGGGCCTGGCCTTGGTAGGGAGATGGGCTCCCACGCAGACCCCAACATACCTGTGGGGGCAGCACTCGGCCCACACGGTCCGCTGGCTGTTGTCCATCCAGAGAACTCTCAGTCTGACAATTACCCACCTCTCCAGCCCTCCTGTCTTTGCTCAGGCCATTCATTTGGGGGCAACAACCTTCCCCTGCCCAGGGGGTGGCCTTGGGGGCCTAGAGGGTGGGGGAGAATCTGACAAACTCCAGGGCCTCAGCCCCAGTCTCTGAGGGTGGGCCTCAGGACTCTGCTGGAGTCGAGGTTTGGAAGGCCCTCCGTTGCTGGCACCCCAGCCTCTCCCTGGATAGGCTAAAATGGACTGGAGTGAGAGAAGCCTTGAGGTCCCTCGGGAGCCAGGGGGCATGTGCATTTACCCAGAACTTACTGTGTCTACACCGCTAGCTGACAGGGAGGGCCCGGCTCAGAGGGGCAGGTCCTTGCCCAAGGTAACCTGGGCTCCAAGCTTACCTGCCCCAAGGCCCTGCTTCAGGCTGCCCGGTGGGGTCCCCGGGGACCAGCAAGAGCCAGGGGGCCTCCCCCTGCAGCCGGCGGGTAAAGCTGGCTTCCAGGCTGAGAGTGATGAGGTGTCAGTCTCCATGGCCAAATACCTTTCATTGAGAGAGTGCTGGGGCTGGGGCTGCTGCCAGGCCTGGGGCAGCCAGGTCTGGGGCGCGCAGCTGGCCTCCCTTCCCCGGGGCAGGGCAGGGCTGGATGAGCGTCATCTCTAAGCCCCCTCCCCAGACGCAGTGGCTGGGCCAGGAGGACGAGGGGCTCCTGGAGGGAAGTGGATTGGGGAGGGCATTCCAGGTGGAGGGCAGAGCCAAAGCAAATGCTGGGCACACGGCAGGGACGGCAGCCTCAGCTCCTCCCATCCCTGCTGACACTTTTTAAGAGGGCAGCACTTAACTCCAATTTCCAGATGAGGAAACTGAGTCTCCAAGACAAAGAAGCCGTCAGCCTGAGCTGACAGCCCTGTGCCCCTTGCTGCTGCCTTGTGACCCGGCTCGAGCGGAGCCAGGAGTCCAGCCCCCTCCCTCCAGCAACGCTGGCCATCCGCCGCCTGGGAAATCCATTGCTCTCCCCCCACACAGGGACTGCCAGACCACACCCCCTCAGCCTGGGGAGAGTGGGGGGCATGAGGCCCCCCCCCAGAGACCCTGGCTCCGCCAGCCCTGGGGTCAGCTCAGGGCACAAGGAGGCCCTCGAGCCCGCCCACGGCATTTTAGACTTTTATAATTTTAGAACCAGGGGTTCTTAAAATTCCTAACACCATGAGTGGGAGAAAAATCTTGGAACAATGCTTAAAACAAGAGAGTCTTAAAAGCTCAGAATCCAAGAGGAGGAAGAGAGTCATGAGCACACATTAAGCACTGACTGGATGCAAGCCCTCCCTGCTGCCCCAAGTCCTGACTCACTTCAAGGGTATTTAATGTGCATTTATTGTCTTGGGGTTCAAAATAGGCTTGTAGGGAGGGTAATTTTCACACACACAACCCCCATTTCACAGCTGAAGGGACTTGCCCACGCTCACAAAGCAAACAGGGACGCTGTACGCTGGGGGGAAGGGCAATGTTTCCCAGAGAAGGGGACATAGGTGCTGGGTCTTGCAGGATGTGTAGGAGTTTGCCCACAGGCAAGGCAGGAAGGGTGTTCAGGGCAGCTAGAATTGTGTCTGTGAAGGCAGGAGGAGGGAATCCTCATGCGGACATGGAGGGCAGAAGCCGAAGGGAAGCATGCAGAGAGATGAACAGAGCCTTGAATGCTGAGTGAGCAGCCTAAGCTATCTCCAGCAGGTGATGGAGAGCCACCGAAGGTGCTGGAGCCGAGAAAGGTTACACAATTTCTCATAACAAAGGCTCCTCTGGAGCCGTGCAGGACTCAGCTTGTTGGAAAGTGCTTCTTTTAAGGAATCGTGGTCTGTCTCTTCCCACGTGGCAGCCCTTGTGGGGTCCAAAGCCTGCAGGCCAGCGCCCCCTCCCCTCTGGCTGCCTCCTGTCCTGGCTGAACATTGCTGGCTCCTCCATCAAGGCCTCGTGGACCTGGCGCGGCCACCCACCACTTCCCCAGCCCTGTCTGTCTCTCTCATCAACCCTCAGAGTTGGGTACGTCCCAGTCTCAGACCCCAAAGACTGGAGCCAGCCTGGCGGGGAGACCTGGCTTTAGTCGGCTTGGGGGGAATGGTGGAAACAGGCAGGGTGCCAGCCGAGACAGAGTAGGCCAGGTGAATCTGCCTGCCTGCTGCCTGACCCTTCCCAGGGCCTGGGGTTGGGGTTCTAGGCAGGCCGGAGGGAGGGGCCCCCAGGCAGAAGGGGGGCAACAGACACCAACATTTTGGCATGGAGGCAAGGGAACAACAGAAGCTGCCCTACCCAGGGTCACAGCCGCCGAGCAACACCGGGCAGCCAGCCTTCTGCATCGTCCGTTCCCAGGTCACACTGTCCTCGTCACACCCTGTCCCTCTCCTCCCCAGACACACCCTCCCATGCAACCAGGGACAACTTCTTGTCACCCGTTTGGGTGACGCTGTCACTCTCGATTACAGCCCTACGTGCAGTCACCAACCCCGCAAAGCGCATGTTGCCAGGCTTGCCCAATATGCTGGATACCCCAGCCGGGCAGAGCGCTGTCCCACCCCCAACAGCCACCCTGGGGGGTGGGGGGAGGCAGGGAGCACCCCCTGACATGCAGGCCCATGTCCCAGGGTCATGTGACAGAGTGCGCAGCCAAGTGCACCCATGCACCCTGTAGCACCAAACCCCCCCACCATCTCCCCACATCCGCCCGCACTTGGGGGTGCTCTGACCCCCAGACAGCTGGACTGGCTGAGTCAGGGCCGACGGTAAGCCCTCACAGACTCCCACAGTGCAGTCCCCCCAAGCACACTGGGCCACAGCCGGGCACAAACAGCACCTCCTGCTCTTTTGCAGCCCTGGGGAGGGCGCGGGCGGGGGGCTGGGGGCTGCGGGGCCTCAAGGTCCCAGCCGCTTTTCCTGGGAAGTCCTGAATCCCTTCCTGCTGACTCAGCCCCGGGGGCCGGCGGCTGGGGGCTGCCAAACCTCAGGTATGTCCTTGAAGGCTGCCCGGTGGGGCCTCCATCAAGGCGTGGGAGGGGGGCTCCTACTCAGGACTCAGCCCTTCCCCGGGGCCCCAGCCTCCCTTCTTGCCCTAGATGAAGGTTGAACTTTAACGGTGGGGCTCAAGGCATAGGTGCCAGCCATGGGGGTCAAGGCTGGCTGCTCATACCTCCAGTTCTTTCCGGTTGAACGTCAGTGAAGCAGTGAGCTTCCAGCCAAGCCAGGCTCCCTCATAAAGAGGCCCTGCTCAGCCCACTCTCCCTGCCGCATAAGGACGCTGGTGTCCCAGGTGGTCTGGGGGCAGTTGGCCTGGCTGCTGATCCTGGGGCCCAGCACAGGGACACACACACATACACACACACACACACACAGCTGTGCACATGTGATGCTATGTGTAGACCTGTGGATACAAGGGTTCATCATGCATAGACTCAGCCCCCGGACTGGCCCTCACAGAGCACCATTCTAAAGAGCGAGGCTAAGCCAGGTACAGATATCCCAGCCTGTGGCGTCAGGGTGGGCCAGCAGGAGGGCCAGGGGCTGGGAAAACCAAGAGGAGGGCCCAGGGAAGGTTTTCTGGGGGAGAGAGAGCAGTTGATATGGGTTTTGACGGGTGAATAGGAGTTTGCCAAACCAAAATCAGATGTCCAAAGGTCTTGTATGCTGTTTTAGAGTTTACTTTTTGTCCATGAGGATTTTAAGTAGGGGAATGACACAGTCAGACAAACCCCAGTTCACCACTTCTTCTTGAAGATACAGCCCATAACCTCAGGGAGCTCTTTAGTCAGATTGGGGAGGCAGAGCCAAATCCAACCAGGAGGGATAGAAGAGACCTCAGGTTTGTGAAGCACCTGCTCTTGGCTTGAATCCCGTTAACAACCCTTAAAGGTTTCCATTATTAGCCCCATTTTAAAGCTCAGGAAACCAAGACTGAGAGAGAGAAGTACTTTGCCCAGCATCCTACAGGGAGGCAAGGTAGACATACACAACCCCGGCCTCCTACCCGAAACTAGCTGCTGACCTGGTCCCAAGATAACCCTAAAGTTGTAAGGACAGAACAGTGAGGCTCAAATGAGCCGGTTTGCCAGGGGTCATGTGTTTGCACAAAAGCTCCCCCTGGGTTTTTTCAGTAAGATCGTCCCTATACCTTATCATTTGGTTGCTGAGAGGCTTTAATGGGGGGCTTTCAGGCAGAGCACGTCCAACTAGAGGCCCCAGGGTGCTTCTCCTCCCTTCTGGGAGGCCTGGGCCCCTGGCCTTGGCCCCCACCTGCCATCTGGCCCGGCCGAACACAAACACTTGGAAATGGCCGACCCAACGGAATCTAGGTTGTGGTCAGGCTGTGGCTGAAGAAGCCACTGGAAAAACACGCAGTCCATGGGGCCAGGCCCAGCTTACGTTTCACCAAGCAGGAGTGGCCTGCCCGGCGCCCAGAGCCGAGGAATGTTCATTTTCTAGCTCTTTGGAACCTGTCGTCTGAGCAATCCAGCTGCTGGGTGGTGCCACCCTCTGTCTCATGTCATCAGGCTGTGACCTGCCTCCGAGGGGGTCCTTGAAGAATCAAGCCTCTTGGGTTGGCCTCGTCCAGCGGCTGTTGGAGACCCCTTGTCTGCTTGCGTGACCCTGACGATGGGGAGTTCACCCCTTTATGGCTATTATGCCCTACAGCCAAGAGCCTATAAATGGACAGATTTCTCACGGGAAGAAGGGAGGTCAGGCAGCACCCTGCACCTATACCCCTCTGTGGGCCCAACCCCTTCCGGGCCTCTGGAGGACCCCCAGGCCCTTTGGGTTCAGTGTGTCCCAAGGGGATGCAAATGTCTCTCCCCAAAATGTGCTCCTTACCCTGTGCCCTGTTTCAGTGCTATCTGCTTGTCCACCTGTCCTGAGCCACACAGGCTGGGCAGAAGGCCCTACACATCCACTGAGCACCTACTGGATGCTAAAGCACTTTACTTACATCTCTTCACTGACTCCTCCCAGTGAGGTTGTTCCTGTTATTGCCCCACTTTACAGATGGGGAAGCTGAGGCTCAGACAGTTAACTTGGTGTCCTGGGGTCACACTGGCAGATACTAGAAGTGGAAGCCTGTTTCTTACTGGCACCAAGATAGGGGACTGGGCAACCTCATCTTTTGGGCTGGGGCATCCCCTGGAGGCCAAAGGGGGAGCTGGTGGGCCCGAGTGTCTCCAGCTTTCCAGAGACTCCAGTCACTCAGCTGCTCACACATCCTCCATGACTCCCATGGTCCCTCTCAGTGGGGTGGGGGGCTCTGGGCGACCCCTTGCTGAGTTAACATAGGGACCCCTGAACATAAAACCTGGCCGCTTGGGTCAAACCTAGGCCCTGTCCCCAGTCAACCTCACAGACTCAGTTTCCCTCAGTTGAAGAGCTGCTGGCCCGACAACCGAAGGTCTCTGCTTCAGGTCTTATTGAACGCAAGTTGGTATGCAGTAGGTGCTCACTAACTGCAATTATCACCCTCAGTAACGTGCAGGAGAAGGGCCGGGATTTGAGATGGGGTGTCCCACGCAGCCCCAGCTCCCTCCCTCAGCTACTGCCACCCCCCAGAGCTTTGCAGTGATGTTGAGTGGGGGAAGTTAAAGCTCCCCAAAGCACCTAAATCAGGGCCTCGATTTCCCTACCAGTGTCTGAGGGCCTCCAGAATTCCTCCGGGGCTCTGGTGTGAGGGTCTTGAAACACCTCCTGGAATCTTAGGGGAACAGAAATCTTTACTAGGGTTTGGGAATGGGCCCTCATCAGGACCCATGAGGACTTTCCATCTTGAAACTGCATGTGGGGACCTTGAAATTGCCAAATTGCCACCACCCACCTAACTTGGGCCTGGACATACCTCTGCAACCTGGACGTGGGAGCCCTCTAAATCTTCCCATGGACTGGCCCAGGGAATCTGTAAATTTCAACGAGGGCTTGGGCATAGGGAGCCTCCAAATTCCCATGTGGGGGGGGCCTCCAACCCCTTATTTCAAAGATCACACCCTTAGTGGCCCTAGGGGGTTGTGGCCGTTCTTAGAGGTGGGAGACTGGGGTGCAGGGAGGGTTGGAGGGAAACCTGAAAGAGGTTTGGATCTGGGCCCCTCTGACCCCAGGGCCTGGGGAGAGGTTCCGGGGCCCAGGGGCGGCAGCCACCAGAACCCGTCTCTGGCCCTCCCCTCTGTCCCAGATGACCCTTAAGGCTTCCCTGGAGATGGAGAAGGCCTGGGGCCAGGAGCAGAGGGGAGGAGCTTCAGGGCGAGAAGGGGCGGGTCAGGATCCAGGGGCGGGCCCAACACCCCAGATAGAAGATGAACCCTGGGCTGCGGAGGGGAGGGGCCATCTGAGGGGAGGGGTCAGATGAGGGGAGGGGCCACAGTCAGGGTCGGAAATGGGGCAGATGAGGTCTCTGAGAGGGGGTGGGTCACTGAGGGGCGGGGTCTAGGTAGACAGAGACCAAGTGCCTGCCGGGTCCCCTAACTCTGCCCTGGTCCGGAAGAGATCAAGAAATTAAACCAGAAGCTGCGGGAAACTTCCACCCAGGATCAACGTGAGATGCCTGAAGCCAGAGACCTTCCCCACACACGGAGCCCAGCTCTCCTCCCAGGACTTCCCCATCGACCAGGCAGTCATAAGGTTGAGGCCGGAGAGGGGCAGCCTTGTCTCTAGGGACACACAGTCCACTCTCATACCCGTGATTTCAGGGCAACTGGGGGACCCCCGCAACTGCTGGAATTGCCCCATCTCTACCCCAGAAGAGAATGAGGTGCAAGGCAGGACAACGCCCCCAGCATCTCAGCCGCCCCTTGCTAGGCTGAAGTCCTGGGATGCTGGCTCCCCTGGGGAGGAGTCAGTAGGGAGTCAGGGACTCTGAGAGGTCAGGGTCTGGGAAGAAGGGCTGGGAGGGAGTGGGCTGGGAGCAGAAGAGTCTCCAGGAGCGGTAGAGCGGTTAGCCAGGCGCTCAGCGCAAAGAAGAGAGGGCGCTCGGGCAGGCGCTCAGGGCAAAGGCCCTGCGGTGGGAAGGCGTTATGGAAAGGGTAGTGAGGAGGTTGGCGAAGGGAGAGAGAACGCCAAAAACGGACCTTGTTGGGCCTTGGGGGGAAGATAGAGGGGGAATTGGATTCTGAGAGGGAAGCCGGCTAGGTAAGTAAATAGGCCTGGATCCTATTCACGTTGTAAGGTCGCCCTCTGGCGGCCGCATGGAGAACGGGCAGAGAGATGGGAGGAGTCCACCCTCAGGTTTATTCCGGCACTCACAGCCAGGCCTATCTTGGTCAGACGAGCGGCCTCCTGTGTTCCTGCCTCAGGGTCCCCTTCGGTGAAATGGTGACAAGATAGCACAGACGTTCTGAGAGCGCCCCCTATGTGGACATCGTCCTCAGCGCTTTGCGCCGATGTGCTCACAAGATTCCTACTGAGCCCTACTTTCTATTCCCGCTTCACAGAGACGCATTGTGAGAAGAGACAAGTTGAGTAACAATAACAGTAATAGTGACGAATGAGGTCCCGTTCCTTGCCCTGAGCCCGGCCTTTTACGTGGATCAGCGCTTGGACAGCACAACCACAAGGTGAGGGGTGTCTTATGTCCTTGGGGGAGGCAGGTCTCGGGCCCCCCCCCCCGCCCCCCGCTCTGTGTTCTCTGCAGAGTCTGTGGGCCACGGCGACCCCTGGTGGTCGGTGGCGGGATACAGCGGCTGGACCTCTAACACCCCCACCCTCATCTCCTCCGGGTGCTGTGGCCTCCACTTCCCTCTCCTGATGGGTCCCCTCTCAGGTGAAACCCCTGATCATGCATGCACCGCCAAGCCCCCAGGTTGGTGGGATGATAATGAGCAGGACTGACTGAGAAGAGTGGTCAGAGTTTCAGGGGCTCCAACTCCTGTCCCTACACCAGCCTCTTTGGAATTTTTTATTTAATTTAATTTATTTTTATTTTTAAAATTTAATTTAATTTTTAAAAATTAACATATAATGTACTGTTTGTTTCAGGGGTACAGGTCTGTGGCTCATCAGTCTTAAACAATACACAGCGCTCACCACAACACATACCCTCCCCAGTGTCCATCAGGCAGCCACCCCATCCCTCCCACCCCCCTCCACTCCAGCAACCCTCAGTTTGTTTCCTGAGATTAAGAGTCTCTTATGCTTTGTCTCCCCTTCTGGTTTCGTCTTGTTTCATTTTTTCCTCTCTTCCCCTATGATCCTCTGCCTTGTTTCTCAAATTCCATATATCGGTGAGATCATATGATAATTGTCTTTTTCTGATCAACTTATTTTGCTTAGCATAAAAGCCTCTTTTATGCTAAGTTGTTGCAAATGGCAAGATTTCATTTTTGATGGCTGCATAATATTCCACTCTGTGTGTGTGTGTGTGTGTGTGTGTGTGTGTGTGTGTGTGTGTGTATACACCACATCTTCTTTATCCATTCATCTGTTGATGGACATCTAGACTCTTTCCATAGTTTGGCTATTGTGGACATTGCTGCTATAAACATTAGGGTGCACGTGCCCCTTCGGATCACTACATTTGTATCTCCGGGGTAAATACCCAGTAGTGCAATTAGGTCGTATAGTAGCTCTATTTTCAACTTTTTGAGGAACCTCCATACTGTTTTCCAGAATGGCTGCACCAGCTTGCATTCCCATGGAATTTTTTAAATGCAAACTACCCAAGGGTATAAGAAGAAACAAGAGACTGCCTTCCATGCCAACCCCCAGGCCCCTGGTTCCTTCCCTAGAGGCCACGGCTGTGACCTGTCTCCTTCCAGAGATATTTGGATAAAAGTCTCCCCCCACCCCATTTCAAAAATGTACATAAACTGTCACTCTCAGTACTCTTTACACTAATGCACCATGGAGGAAAAGTCACTTCTGCCTTTTTAACAGTTTAATAATATTCCACTTCATGGCTGGGGAACGGAGCATTGATTTAAACAGTCTTCAACTGACAATTGTTTTCAATATTTTGCAGTTACAAAAAATGTGGCATGAAATGCATTCATTTTGCGTTTCTCATACACATATATTTGTATACTTGTAGACATGTATCTGTAGAAAATTCCTAGAAGAGAAATTGAGGAGAAAGGTGTGTACATTTTTAATTATTCATATATTCTAGAAAATTGCCCTCTTGAGCAGCTGCATGGATGAGCAGTCCCAAGAGTACTGCCTTCAGGATCACAGGTCTGGCTCTGCCGGTATCTGACTGGGGGCCCCGGGGGCGCGGGTCACGAAGCCTCTGAGCCCCAACGTCCCCATCTGTCGCATGGAGGCACCATCAGCACCCATTCCGCTTGCATGGCCAGCTGAGGGGTGCCGAGTGACTCCTCTGCACTCTTGTAAGACTTATGGCTCGATGATTGTTGTGCGGCCACATTTAGGCGGGTTTTTAAAAAGATTGATTGGGGGCGCCTGGGTGGCTCAGTTGGTTGAGCGACTGCCTTCAGCTCAGGTCATGATCCTGGAGTCCCGGGATCGAGTCCCGCATCGGGCTCCCTGCTCAGCGGGGAGTCTGCTTCTCCCTCTGACCCTCTTCCCTCTCGTGCTCTCTATCTCTCATTCTCTCTCTCTCAAATAAATAAATAAAATCTTTAAAAAAAAAATAAAAAAAAAGATTGATTGGTTGATTGATTGATTTAAGAGAGCACGAGCTAGAGGGGCAGAGGGAGAGAGAAACTCAAGCCGACTCCGCGCTGTGCAGGGAGTCTGATTCGAGGTTCGATCTCAGGACCCTGAAATCAAGACCTGAGCAGAGAACACGAGTCGGAGGCTCAACAGACTTCCCCTTTCAGGGGCAGTGCAGAATTTGAGCTAAGGTATTCGTTCAAATTAAAAATCCCCCAAAAGACCCAGCTCCAGGCCTGTGGCCCAGAGAAGCACGGTCCGAATTCGCGCCGTGGCCACAAGAGGGCTCCCGTGAGCGGAGGCCGAGCCGTGGGAGGGCGGCTGCGCCAGCCCGGGACCCGCCGGTCGAGCTTTGTCTGTTTCCCGGGGACCGCAGGCTTTCGCTGGCCTCCACGCCCGCACCCTCCGCCTCTCCCTCACACCTCTGTGCTGCCCAGACGACCTGTCCTGGCGCATCCCCACCTTCTCCCACCGCCGAGACCTCCCCAGGGCTCGCTGCCAACTCGTGGGAGTTTCCCTCCCACGTGGCGCGGCCCCTGGCCATCTTCGCAGGGAATCTCCTCCACACCCGATTGTGCTCCGGGGTCTGATTCTCTCTCGAAGCACTGGGTGGTCCCATCGCCCCACTCAACGCACGCCGCTCCGCCTGGCCGTCACCTCTCCTGCTCCTGAAATCTGGCCTTCTGTCTTCCATGACGTCCTCTCTCGTCCGGACTTCCGCATTTCTCTGTCCTGAACACAACCAATACACCCAGCTGTATGACAGACACCCCGACCCTGACGGTCCACCGCCGAGCTACCTCCCCCCTGGCATCCTAGCTATTCTCCCTGTGGCTCAGGCCACCCCCACTCCCACTCAACAGCAAGTCAGGTATGTCCCCCCCCACCCCGCCCAACCCTGCCTGCACCCTCCCCCACCCCGGGTGACCACAGGACCTGCTGACCACCCCCCCAGCCCCCCGCAGTTGGCTCTCTGCTCAACAGCTGGGAGGCCTGTGAAGACCCAGCCCCCGAGGCGCCCACTGCTCGGCTGGCCCCTCTCGCCCGTCCCAGCTGTGTGGGCACCTGGGCCAGAGCCCAGCCTCCCCGGCCCACCTTCTGCACGCCCGCTGGCTCACCGCCCTACGGTCTCCTCTCAAAGCTACCTTCTCCGGTGGGCTATTGTCATAAAAGGGAAGGAAGCCCTGACACACGCCACAACGTGGTGAACCTCGCAAACCTTGACGCTGAGTGAGAGAAGCCTGTCACAAAAGGCCACAGAGTGTATGATTCCACTGACAGGAAACGTCCAGAACAGGCAAGTCCATCGACCCGGAAAGCAGACTGGTGCTTGCCAGGGGCTGGGGAGTGACTGCTCGTGGGGATCGGGTATCCTTTGGGGTGAAGGAAATGTTCTGGAACTAGATACAGGTGGTGATTTCACAATCACATTGTGAATGTAATCCATGCCACTGGATTCACTTAAAATGGCTAAAATGGCAAATTTTATGTTACATATATTTTACCACAATTTATAAAAAGAAAGGGGAGGGGCGCCTGGGTGGCTCAGTGGGTTAAGCATCTGCCTTTGGCTTAGGTCATGATCTCAGGGCCCTGGGATTGAGGTGGAGTTGGGCTCCCTGCTCAGCGGGGAGTCTGCTTCTCCCTCTGTCCCTCCCCACCCACTGTGCTCGAAGGAAGGAAGGAAGGGAGGGAGGGGGGAGGAAGGAAGGAAGGAAGCAAAAAAGAAAGGGGAAAAAGGCACCTTCTCCCAGAGGCTGGCCCTGAGCCCACCCCAGACTTCTGGTCATGTTTCTTCTTTTTTTCTCTGGAATGTCATTTCGCTCGAGCAGGCCCCTGGTCTGTCAGTGAATCTTGGGCTGCAGGAAGCCAGGAGGCGGGCTGGCCGGACCTGAGGACTGGCACCTCGGAAAGGGGAGCGAGTCAGCTGCCACCTTCCGGCCGCAGACGACAGAAAACCCAAATCGAGCCTTGCGAGGAGGAAAGCCCAGAGCATGTGCAGGGCTGGTCCTCAGCTGCCACCCGAGCAGACCCAGCCAGGGACAGGGACACCGAGCTGAGCGGCACCGTGGGCCACAGCCGTAAAATGGGAACCAGCTAAACGCTCAACGCCGAGGCCGAGAGGCTCCTGCCTTGGCGCTTCATTCACTGGAGGAAAACCCTGGCCAGGGTGTCAGTGGAGAATGGTAGAACTTCTATTAACAGAAAAAAATACACACCCAACCCCCAGGGAGGTTCGGAGCTCACCGCAGGCGGAAATCAGGAGCATATGGAATGAGGCGACAGAAGAGAATGGGGAAGGCAGCGTCCGGGGTGCCGGCGCACGAAGGGACACAGGAGAGGACAGAACCGTGACGCCAACACCGCGCCGCGCGGCCCCGCCCCGCACTGCCATCGTCGGGAACAAATCTGGTGTGAACAACATCGACGTGAAAATAAGTCCAAAACTTTAATGGGAGAATTTGTGACAAGTCCTAGAAGAAACAATTCACAGTCTTAGCATAAAATTACTATTAAAAAACCAAACTGAATTGAGAAAATGAGCAGCATCTCAGCCCACTTCAGGGCCCGGCCGGCAAGCAAAGGACGGCGCCCGCTGCCTGCTGCGCTTCTGGGTTTTTGAGGTAATAATCAGCTGCACGCGCAGGAAAGACTCGAGTGCCCGCAAACCACGGCAGGCCGCCCGGTCCGCTTTTCTGCTCGTCCCCAAAACTTAATTAGATGCGTCTGAGCTGACAATGCCGGGGTCTCCAGCAGGTGAAGCGGTGGACACTGGGGGGGTGGCTCCCTGGCAGCCGCCCCGGGCCTGAAAGACAGAGACTGAGCATCAGAAGGCCACGGATGGCGCCCCCCCCACATCCCCCGAGAAGAACCCAGAAGAGGAGCCAGGAGCCAGCGGAGGGACTGAGGAGCCCTGTTGGGCCACAGCTGGCCTCGCCGCCTGAGCCCTGACGGGAACGCCCTTCCCCAGCACGAAGAGGCCTCCACTGGCCACCTGCCGGGGCTCTGGTCAAGGACTGATGTGGCATTGTGGTGCAGCCGAGGCTTCTGCACATTCTGAGGGGGAGACAGACCCAGTCCGGCCTGGAGCTGATGACGGTCCCTGAATCATCATGGCTGGAGGCAGTGAGCCAGAAGGGCTTGGAAACCCGGCTGGACGCTGGGTCTGGCTGGGCAGCCAGAAGGGCAGCAGCCACGGCTCCCAGGCACAGGGGCTCTGTCTGCGGTGTGGGGACAGTGGCGGGTACATGCGGTCTTGGGATATTTGTCCACAGGACCCCCCCCCCCAACTGCAATGGAAAACATCATTGAAAATGGCTCTTCGAGGGCGGTCTGCTCCGTGGCGAGGCCTTTTGCAGCCCACGAGAGCAGGGCCACTCCCCTTCCCAACCTGCGCTGCAGGGTGGCTTCTGTCCGAGCCACCTGCTCCCAGGTGTGCAGACGTCACACCCTGCATGTGACCCTCACTCGGCTCCTCCTGAGCTGGCAGGAGGCCACACGAGTTCCTCCTTCCCTTCCTCTCTCTAGTACTTTCCCTTACAGGCTGAGCCCTCCGGCCAGTGCCCTCTACCTCATCGGATCCCACCAGGCCAAGGACCCTGCCCCTCGCCCCTCCCCGCCTCAGCTCTTCCCTCGCCACGTGTCCCCCGGCGCTGCCACGGCACCTGCACTTCAGAGGCCAGGGTCAGGTGAGCGGACGGACAGACTGCTGTATTCCTGAGGGAGCTGCCTCATCCCGTGACACGGGGGTGCCTGGCCCCTCCGACTGGAAGCGGCTGGGATGAGCACCGACCTCAGGGGGATACCCTGCCCTCGATGGACACCCGCAGGCCTGTGTTCCGGGAAGGAGGCCGTGGGTGGTGAAGGGACGGGTCCGTCCACAGGACTGAGGGTTGACAGGCTAGTGTCCAGGCGTGGGACTGGAAGCCAAAGGGCAGCCCAGACGTTCCTCGGGTCACGGGTGGAGGCGATAGCTTCCGGCCAGACGGCCTCAGCCCTCGGGACGGCTCTCTTGAAAGAGCAACTGTGCCCCCCCCAGCACAGGAGGGGTGTCCGCACCAGACCAAGGACATTCCCACTTACTCTGTGGGGAGGATAGGACCCTGCCTCATGGTCCAGGGAAACCCCATCGGGACTTAGGCAGCTCCAGATCTCCTGGGGCTGGTTCTAGGGGTAAGGAAGGACCTAGTCTATCAGCTCCCCACCCATCATACCTGAGGCACTGGGCCCCGGGAAGGCACAGAGCAAGATGAGGCTGGGCCATTTGGTGGCGCCAGAGCTCCCTGCTCTGCCCCGGTGCTCAAGATGGGCTGTAGGGTTACCGTGGCGATGGCACATGCATCGCCCTGCACCAGGTCCTGCCAAATGGCACCAGCAGGCATCCATTCCTGCACCAACTAGGGGCTGCGGGTAAATCAGTGGGGGGTCAGCCGGCACTGTAGGGTACACTCCTGTGAAGGAGAAGGTGGGCTAAGGCCTTGCCGATGCCACACAACCTTGCATCCGCATGGACACATCTCAGCTGTGCCTGTGACCCTGCATGTGGGCCAGGCCCCGGTGACAGATGGCAGGATGCTGGGGAGGCACCAGGGGCCAGGAGAGGGATGGGGGTCCCCCAATCCTGGCTAGCCCAACACACTGCCTGACACCCTAAGAAAGTTCCAGAGGGCATGTCTGAGATGCCCGTGATCCCTGGCTTTTTCTTCCCAGTCACCAAAATGGATCTTCACTCTGGCCTAGCTGGGCCCCGGGTGAGGGGACAGTAGGCTGGCAAGGCCAAGGCACTGATGTGGTGGAGGGTCTGAGCCTAGTAGGGCTCCGTGTTCCAATGGTCGGGGCCTTGTCTGCCTGTCTCCTCGCCCCACTCAGGGTACAGACGCCCGCTGGGAGGGAGGGCTCCTTCCCAACAGCCACAGCCCTTGCCTCGGGCCCACCACTCAGCAGCTACTGGGAGTTATTGAGTCCTGGGACTGGGGGTGAAGGGCACAGGTCTTGGCAAAGCGGGCCCCACAGAGCCATGCCCCTGAGGCCGCTCAGCCAACCTGTAGTCATCAAGACAACAGACCAAGTACCCAGTGGGCCCTTCCTCATCGCTGGGACCTCTGAGAGAGCCTTGTGGAGGCTGAGAGGTGGCTGGCAAGATGGCCCATTCCCAGGACCCACCACCCACCTGGGCTCTGCATCTCTGCCCCAACACTGAGTCAGGGACCTCAAGGGCATCCTTGGATTGTGCCCTGAGACTCACCTGGGACCGCAAGCTGCCTCCTGCAGGGGCGGGGCGGAGAGAGGCCAGTGTCTGCAGGGTGATAAGCGCATCCCCGGCACTGGTCAGCGGGAAGGGACCAGAGGGACCTAGAAGGGGTGGGAGGTGTCAGGACAAGTGTTCCAGCCCCAAAGTTACAGAGGCTCCTCAGGTGGGATCTGCCAGCCCCTCAGCCAGGGACGCAGCTCTCACCGGCCTCAGCTCCAGAGAGAAGGTCTCCTGCAGCCCCTTCCTGCACAGCTCAGCGGCCATGCATGAAGGACAGTCCCTGGGCTGGGAAGCCTCACTCACCGGGGCTGGGTGTTGATGGGCAGCTAGCCTGGCTCCCTAGGCCCCCGACTTTGGTGGTGTCGACTGCCATTTTAGTCGTATAAATGGTAGCCTCTTCTTGAAACTTCCCCATGTTCTTTTTATATCGGATTCTTTTGTTGCCGAACCAGTTGGAGACCTGTGGACACACAGAGAAAGAAGTCGCTGGAAAAGCTGACCCAGTAATGAGATAACGTGAACATATGGTGGGCTTTCTCTGAGGTGCCCGTGCTCCCATGGCCAGGAGGAACATCTCTGAGTGGCAACACGAAGCGCTGGGGCCAGGCAAGAGGCTGGGACCGAGAAGCCGGTGCTGACTGAATCGTGGACCCAGGGAAATGGCCACAGTGGTTGGAGGTCACCCCGAGCCGACCTGTCCTACCAGGTGCTGCTGGGATGGGGGCGGGAAGGAGCTGGAAGGAAACAGCACGTCTGACATGTGGAGAGCCGAGCGTCCACTCCCTGCAGGGGCAGGAACAGACTAAATTCTGGATTGCTCTTTGGGGAAAGTGAGAGCCAGGGAGCCATGTGTCCCCAGGGACCCAGTAACCCCACTCCTGGGAATTCAGTCTAAGGAAACTTCTCAAAGGATGACACGGACGGATGAACTGACAGGGCAGCGGGGAGGAGCCAAGCACTGAGCTAAGCGCCTGTCACATCCTCGGAGCAGCTGGGGACAGCCGCGGTCACAGCCATCCTACAAGCCAGCAGGCTCGGTAGGTGCAGGAGCCCCGGGGCTGAGCGGGGCTGAGCCCAGCTGACCCCAAACCTGCTCCAGGACCAGGCCAGGGCTTCTCCCTGGGGTTGTTCTCAGCTGCGGGGCCGTCCTGGGCTCTGTAGGGTGCTGAGGAGCACCCCTGGCCTCCACCCACCAGATGCCAGCAGCCCCCACCCAAGGGTTGTGACAATGAAAATTTCCCCTGGGGGCAGAATCAGTGAGCCCCTGGGCCAGCTCCTTCCTATGGAGAAGGGCACAACTGGAAATACTTCAATATCCCAAAGTAAGGCCTGGGGCCCTGCAGTGACGTATGTGTGGTTTAACCAACAGAAATAACAGTGGCAGGGTTTTGATGACCTTTTCTTTTTTGAAAATGTATTTCTTTAATGTGCCTACCCAGGTGCTCCACCTTATCTTCTCCATTGTTAGCCATGAAATGAAAAAGCCCCGTGTGCGCTCCTGCCCCTCGCAGTGTCTCCTCCTGCCTGCCCCCGGGTGTGAGGGCGGCCAGAGCAGCACTTGGTTCCCTCTACCTACGAGGAATGTGCTGGAACGTCTTTGTGGAACTGAGTCTGCAGAGGAATGGCAGCAAGCAGTTTTCCATGGTAACTCAGCTGGCATTTTAGGGGGAGCAGACAGCAAACCTCCCATGTGGGCGAGGCAGGGAGGCTGGCCCTGTTCTGAGCAGATGGGAGACCCAGGGGCTGGGGGAGAGCTGGTCCCGGGCCAGTGTCCGCCCTGTCCATGGGCAGCACCCCAACACGGGCACCTCAAGTAGGTGCGGACATGGCCCAGGCTCTCAGATATCCTCTCGGTCGGTGTGGCCCGGAGCCACCAGCCGCCCCCGCCCAGTCTCTCAGGCCCATCTGGCCGAGCCCGCTGCAGGTTCCGCCCATCTCCCCGTCCACGGTTTGGCAACCCTGCCCCTTTCTCCCTCGGGCCTCAGCTGCAGCGGCAGCTGATTCTATCTTGAAAACGTCTGTGGCCTCATGTGTGACACCCCTTGCCCTCAGGGTGCCCCCATTACCTTCTCCTTAGGTGAACCTCCCAGCTTGCACATCTGCACCCTAAATTCAGAGTCCCCCCTCAACTGTCAGCCATTTCATGCTATCCTGAGACCTGGTGGACCCGCCACCATGGGGAAGGGGCTCCCGGCACAGAATTCTGCTGCTGGTCGGTGTGTGTGTGTGTGGGTGGGGGGGAGTCTTAGGGCCTGAGCACAGAGGGGAAGTCACTGGAACGTGCCTAGTTTCGTTGGCAACTGACCCTCTCCTCAGATGAAGTCTAGACCCAACACCCATCTGCTTTCCAGAGGCGCCAGACCCTGAAACGAATCGGGCTGTTCCTCAGCTGCACGAGGTGGCAAACAAGCTGCCGCGCCTCACGCTTCTTCGGAGCCTTGAGGCCCCAGAGGTGCGCCCCTTGCTTCAGCGCTGGCCTCGGTGCCGAGGACGCCAGAGCAGTCCAGGGTGATGGAAGTCAGGGGGACTGCGACACCTGCAAGGTTCTGCTACCAGGGGGCCCCTGGACTTGTCGCAGCTGGACTTGGCCGGGGCTGGGACACAGTTCTGGCTAAGGGCACGGGCTCTGGAGGCAGCCAGACTGGGCTGGAAACTCAGCCCCTTCAAGTGCACAGTGGGTGATGATCAGTGACCTAGCATTAGCGCGGTGAGCCCTGCTGCCAGAGGCTCGGGGGCTGCTGCCCTGGGGGTGCGGCCTGATCCTGCCTCGTGAGCCGCCTGTACTCACCATTCCCACTTTAAAACCTTCTGAGATGTTTCTTGGGTTCTCCCCTCCGCTTCCCCTCCCTTGCTCCCAATTCCACTGAGGACACTGGAGGTCCAGACTGCAGGGCCTCCCAAGGCTGTCCAGGTCTCATCTCCAATCTGTACCCCCACCCACCCTCCACGTGGAGACAGATGTTGCCCGGTATTGCACAACCCTGGCCACGCGCTCTGGACCGCTGGAGAAACAATCAAGCACGCATGCATCCGAACTCCCAGTACAGCTGAACTGGTACTCTGGCATGAGAGCTGGTCTATCATTTTCAGTCCTAATTTTGCTCCAAGTTGTTTTTCTCTTCCTGTGCTAACACATGCTCAGCTCTCTTATGCAGCACACGACATCCCTGCGATACAAGTGTGTGCTCGGTCCTGACGGCCAGACTCTACACTCCACTGATGTGGCCTCAGGGACCTCACACTCCACCCACGGGCTCCACACAGTTAATAAACTTCCTTGGGCATCCTCCTCACTGGACACGACCTTCTCCCCCTCCTCCATGCAGGAAGGCCCATCACCTGGGAGACCGTGATGCCGCCCTTCCTGGCCAGCTCTTCTTTGGCTTCTTCGCTGGGATAAGGGTTGCTCAGATGGGAGTAAAAATACTCATTCAGCACTTCGGTGGCCTGCTTGCTGAAGTTCCGCCGCTTGCGCCTGCAAAGACCCATCTTCTCAGCCTCAGCCAGTGTGCACCCCAGCCTCTAGGGATGCCCGTGTCCCCGTCTGTGATTTCCTAGAGGTCAGCGCTTTTTTTTTTTAAGATTTTATTTATTTGAGAGAGAGAGAGCAGAAGCAAGGGGAGAGGGAGAAGCAGACTCCCCATTGAGCAGGGAGCTTGATGTGGGGCTCGATCCCAGGACCCCAAGATCATGACCTGAGCAGAAGGCAGATGCTTAACCCACTGAGCACCCAGGTGCCCCAAGGTCAGCACTTCTGATCGCCTCCCAAGAGGCTGTGTGAGGGCTGCACGCCTGGCCACAGCTGGAGCCCCGGGACAGGCTGGGAGGCCCCCAGAACTTAAACCCAAGCCAGCTGCAATTTGGTTCTTCTTCTTAAGAGCCAACCCTGGGATCACGGGCAGTATGTAGGGCCTGACCTGGCATCGAGGAACCGTGAACGCAGGGTCATCACAGCCTCGCAGGTGCTCTGCTTCAACTGCATCTGGATGGCACTGAACTTGCCGTGGATGACACTGACCATGTGCTCGATCTCCTTGGGCGAGACGGGCCTCATCCTGCTCTGCTCCCGGAGGAGGTTGGTGACATGCGTGGTGAACTCACGGCAGGCCTGGGGTGGGGACACATGTGCCAGCCTGTGACTACCCAGAAGGCTGGCTCGGGGCTCCACGCGGGACCAGCCACCTGCCGCCCCCCTGCAGCTGCCACACAGGCTGGCTACTGAGAAGTGAATGCAAAGGGTTTCCAGCAAAATCGGCCACCTCTGCCGTGAGACCAAGTGCATGTAGTCTCTGGTCTATGCCACAAAAGAAAGGTGGTTAGCGTTCCATGTTTTGCTTTGACAAATGCGCATTCACATGATAGAAACTCTTCCATGCAGAAAGATCACCTGTTCATATTTCTCTAGCTCAGAGTGGTAAATCTGTCGGATCTGGGACAGCTTGGCCCTGTAGTCAGAGTGCTCAAGGCTATTGTCATTTGGACAGCCACCTGGTGTTGCTGTGTTGGCCGCTGCCGCCAATCCTCCCCTTCCTCGCCTCTCCGGCCTGGATACCCCCTCGGCCAGCAGCATGTTATCCAGCCTCATGAGCTGAGCACTGGGGGGACCTTCTTCTTGAATGCCATGGATGCTTAACACTAGATAGGAGAGATGAGACCGAATCAGTGTCCGCTGTCCGAGGGAAAACAACCACAACAGGTTATCGGCACTGGCATCATATCTGAATCCCTGAGGGGAAAGGAAGGCTTCCTTTTATCTGGTAAGAGACAGCAAGTTACCCACTTTGACGGTGATCCAGGTGCCACACAGGAATGCAGTCCAGGGAGTGCATACAGGCCACCGTTCAGCGTAGCCATGTGGGCGGAACTTAAGAGTCCACAGCCGGGCACCCATGGGAGGCCTGGGCGGGGCAGGTTTGGGGTGGCACCGGCACTGGAGAAGTCCGAAGCCCTGAGCCGTGTGTCTAGAAGGGAGGGGAGGGCACACTTCCAGATACTCACACAAGCAGAGGCATGGACATGAATGTGAACGGCAGCCTGGTGTTGGTACAGTGCTGTGTTGGTTTGCATCTGTTGTGATGATGTGTGTCAGGGAGGGGAACTGTTGCCTTAAAGTCAGAGAGGAGGGACGCCTGGGTGGCTCAGTCGGTTAAGCATCTGCCTTCGGCTCAGGTCATGATCCCGGAGTCCCAGGATCGAGCCCCACATTGGGCTCCCCTGCTGAGTGGGGAGTCTGCTTCTCCTGACCCCCCCCCTCATGTTCTCTCTCTCACTCTCTTTCGAATAAATAAATAAAATCTTTTTTTAAAAAAAAGAGAGAGGAAAAGCTTGATCTAGAGGGTACCAGAAAAGATGAACTAATCCACTTAGAGATTTTAAACAGAAAAATAAGACATTTGGCCCTAAAACTTGGGAGGCTGGGCCTCAGCTGGGCTGAGAGAGGGGGCCCGTTGGGGGGCAGGGCTCGATTGGCAGGGGAGACAGTGGGGAGAGCTGCCACTGTCCAGGTGGACACAGGACAGCCAGAGGGAGAGTCCCCAGGATCCCTGAGCACCGGATACGGGTGTGAGAGAAAGAGGCCAGGGCAACTCCCAAGTTCATATGGGCAGCGCCACGGACGGCACCACATTCTCCCAAGCACAGTGTGCAGAGTGGCCTGACCCATCCTGAGTCCCTGACCCAGCCAAGCACAGATTCGAGGTAGCTGCTTACTGGGAGGTGGGGATGGACGGACCGGTTTGGGTGGGAGACAGATATTCATGTGTCATCTGCATGTGGTGTGTTTGGGACATCTGTACGTATCCACCTGTGCACGCAGCTCTACTTATGAGAAGTAGGCCATGGCCTCTGAATGCTGAAAAACCAACATAAGGGATAGGCAAAGGAGGAGATGGAAAGAATGATCAGGTAGGTCAAGAAGAACCAGAAGTAGTCACGGGGGTGAAGGGCTTAGTCATTAGGAGGCCGCTGTTAACCTCTGTAAAAGGTTAGGGTCTGGTGGGATAGAAGCTGACTAGAAAGCTCCAGAGGACTGTGGGAGCCAGGCAGTGCAGGGAGGGAAAGCCTGCTGCAGGGGCTGCAGAGTGAGGCTCAGAGCCGAGGAGGGTGGTCTTGCAGGAGCTGAATTTTGTTTGTTTCTTCAGTGACAGAAGTGCCTGTGACTACAGAGAAAGAAACAGGTGGACGATCATGGGGGGCGGGGGAGTGGCCCTGAGGGGAGGGAGCAGGCAGGGGACAGGGAAGGAGGTGATGATGTCCATCTAGTTCTGACTTCCCAGAAAAAGTTTAAAGTGTTTTCTTGGGAATAGGCTCCTTTAATACTATCAGCTACTAACAGACTTAAATGTTCAAATGAAAAAGGAGTGGAGCCCTATTAGCAGAGATATTTATGTATCACTTGTCCCTTTCCTGATCCCTGCACAAAGGATTGACCTTTTCTTTTTTTTTTTTTTCAAGATTTTATTTATTCATATGAGACACAGAGATAGAGAGAGAGAGACAGCATGAACAGGGGTGGAGGGAGAGGGAGAGGGAGAAGCAAGCTCCCCGCTGAGCCAGGAGCCCCATGTGGGGCTCGATCCCAGGACCCTGGAATCATGACCTGAGCTGAAGGTAGACGCTTAACCATCTGAGCCACCAGGCGCCCCATGGATTGACCTTTTCTGTCACAGATTTACTTGTGAAAACTGAAGGAGCTCAAAAGCTATCCTTGTAGGAATTTTCTTCATGTGTGGGAACGCAGTCCCACTGGGTCACAGGGAGGTGCTTTCTGAAAGAGCTGAGGGAGAGGGACCCTCCATCAGAGCCTCCATCACAACCTTACATAGTCTTCAAGGGCACCGGAAGTGAATCTTATTTCCCGTACTCAACCAGGATGGGGCTCCTGGGGTGCACATACCCCCCCCCTTTTGGTCCTTGCAGACGCCAGCTACAGCTAAGCGGCTGGGGGTTCCTGGACAGGCCCTAAGTCTGCTCTACAATTAACCTGTACCGCCCGGTCTTGGTACAGGCCCCTGCTCCCCTAATCTCTCTTTGCCCAGAGTAGATAATGGATGCCCTCCTGCTCAGGTCCCTCTGTTTTCAAATCCTGTTGATTCTACCTCCTCAATCAACTCACCATCCATCCTCTCCCTTAATGCCATTCCTGGGTCCTGCTGCGCTCACCCCTCCCCTCCCCTCCACGATTCGCAGAGGAAATCCCCCTCTCTGCCCCATCCATCGTGCACACCTGCAAGCTGAGCACCTTCAAACACTGTGTTCATCATTCCAGTCCTGTTCAAAGACTACAACAACTCCTGGGCACCCTCGGATAAAACCTAGAGTCTGACACCTGGCCCTCAGGGACTTGCCTGACATCCTTCCAAACTCACCTTCGTGAAATTTTCCTCTGCTGGGCCCTGCACATGGCCCTTTGACAGCACAGCAGACACTCTGTTGCTGTATCAGGTTTATTCCGCAGCTGTCCCCCGAGTGCCTATGGTCCAGGAGGGGGACCAGGAGCAGGCCAAGAGGGACACACAGGACCCAGCATGCTCTGATGCCCAGGTTGGGGGAGAGGCTACCTCTTCACCTTCCATTATGGCTTAGTTAAGTTAGGGAAAGGAGTGATCAGGTTGGAACACGAGGCTTAGCGAAGGCATGTGTGTGCACCAGAGGCATGGGCGCACGGGAGGGTAAGTGTGTCTGTGTGTGCCACGTTTGCGTGTGCAACTCTGGGCTCCTGCAGGGCGTGTGGCAGTCTTTCTCCTGTTCTTTACCCAACAGCAGACATCTGGGAGCCCATTACAAGCCGAGTACCATACCGAGTGTTGAAGGTTTTTCAAAATACACCCAAAAAAACACATGGAACTTATCTTTCTCAAATGAAAATTCTCAAATCACAGAGAATACCCAAGCCTTTTCTCACATTTCTCTATAGGTATGTATTGGTGCTGCCTTTTTTGGAGGTGAGTTTTGAAATGCTGATTAACAATGAAAAAGTGCATATCCTTTGATCTTCAAATTATTGTTCTGAGAGTTTGTCCTACAAGAACATTGACACCTATAGATGCCATATTTACGGGATGCCCACACTACCTCTACTGTTCGTAATTTTGGAAAAACTGAAACCATCCAGATGTCCACGAATAAGGAGACAACATGCCTGTCATACCCCAGGCCCTGTGGTGTTAGCCATGCTATTATGGTAAGCAATCACACCCTACAGGCTTTATTTCTTTACGACTGGACATTTTTGCAAATGTACATATTTGAGTAAAAGCAAAACTTAAAAAAAAAGTGTGCTTTGCCCTCCGCCAATGCTCTGCAGCGCAGCTCTGTCTCTCCCTCAGCACCAAGACCCTGTCCTCCCAGGCACTGTAACTGGCCTAATTATGGTCATTAGATACTCATTACCACCAATTACAACAAGCTCATTTCCGGTAGGCTGTTCCAGAGCATCTCAGATGTGCTCCTGGGCACCCTCAAGGGCCCTCAACTGGCGACTGGGAGGCCTCGGGGACCAGGAGCTCAGCTCAGGGACACTGTCTGCTTGAGGCACTTAGAGGAGGAGGTAGGATCTAAAATAAAGCCCCCCAAACCCACACCCAGGCCAACAGCCAGAGTTCCTTCTGTTCCCAAATTACTGAAAGCGATAAAAACCCTGGTAAATCAAACAATGAAAGGAAATTGTGAATATCAACACATTACGTTTGTTTTTAAAGAAGTAATATGGAACTGTTATGGGCTGAACTGCATCCCCCTAGTTCACCCGTTGCAGCCCTAACTCCAGTGTGACTGCATCTGGAGACAAGTCTTGTGAGGAGGTGATTAAGATGGAATGAGGTTGTAAGGGTGGGGCCCTCACCCTAGGACAGCGGCCTTCCAAGAAGAGGAAGAGAGCCCTCCCACTCCCCCAAGCTCCATGTGAGTGCAAGGCAAGAAGGTGGCTGTCTGCAAGGCTGGAAGTGGCCCTCACTAGGAACCGAATTAGCTGGCACCTTGATCTTGGACTTCTAGCCTCCAGAACTGTGAGAAAATAAATGTCTGTTGTTTAGGAATCCCCAAGCAGATTAAGATAGGAACATGATCCCAAGTTGTTTTCATTTTTCTCTCCTTAATGGAACAAAGACATGGCTACTGGGGGAGATGGAAGGCTCAGAGGGGAAGCCTCCTTCACCCTGACTGCCCCCATCCTGTTTGCCTATCCCTTCGCCCATTCAGGAGTGCTCTTGCTTGGCAGCAAGACTGTGTTCCAGCTTCCTCCTGTGCCAAGGTAGGAGACTGGAGAGAGCCATCTCCAGGGCCCATACCCACATGGGAGGAAGTCTAGCCCATGAGTTGAGCCGCAGAGACCTCAGATGCCCCTAACTGGCCTGACCACATGGCTCTGAATGTGTCACCCTGCAGGCTGCAGCTCCCAGCTGTGAATGGAGCTGCCCTGAGCACCCAACGAGATGGGATGATGCAGGACAGGCCTGCCTGACCTGGAGCTTGCCAGGGTGCAGGACTCAGCAAAACACTGACCTCCCTTCCTCCCTGCTGCCCTCAATGGGCAGGGCCCTAGGCCCTCAGAAGCCTGCCCCCCTCACCCACACAGCGGGGTCTCCACCACCCAGTGTCTGGAAGGATGAAGCTGAGAGAACTCGGAATAGAAAGATGCACTGAAGCCAAGTGACAGGTGGCAACTAAACTGCTTTCTGAGGGGCCCTTGGACAACGGAAAGTCCAAGCCTGCTGCTGGCACCTCATGGTTAGGGTCTGGAGCTCAAGAATCTTGAGAACATGCTGAGTACCCACAGTCACCCTCATCTGGTCACACCAGTCCCCACATCCATCTGCCCATAGTGCCAGTCTGGAAGTGACAGTACCAGTGTCTTTGCAGTCATGGGTGAGAATAATCATCAGGAAGAAAAGCTTGGGGACTTCCTGCTTCCAGAAACCTTGTGATGTTTTTTTGAGCCCTTAGTGAGGGCTAAGTGCTGGGCATAAGCTGCGGCTTTGGGGTGACAAGTGGCTTCTGCTGCCCCCAGGGAGCTGCAGAGCCTGGGGTTCTCCTGCCAATACATCATGGCAGGAACAGGGCATCTGGGGCAGACCCAGTGTGGTCACTGAGCCCTGGGCTGAGGTTAGCGCTCCTGTCCTCATTCTTGGGACTGAACTGAGCTCGACTGGCTCCAGCTTCTCTTGCAGTCAAAGAAGCAAAGGTAATAAGGGAATTCTACAAGGAATTCTGGCAAAGGGCTCACCCCAGCAATCACTGTCATCTTTTGTGAGAGTGTTTCCTCCCTCACACAATGCCTCTGATATTGGAGAACATAGAAAGGGGTGGCAGGTGGTAAATTATCTTCTGTACCTGGACCCAATTGTTTAAGAAAAAACAACAACAACAACAACAACAAAACTCAAGGAACTCCAGCTATAGGGAGGTCCCAGGGGCTTGTGGTTGCTCTTTCTGCTTCTGTCGCTCCTATCTCTTGGGTCTCCTCCACATCCTTCCCTCAGGACGGACACCAATGGAGTGTGTACATGGGACCCAGGAGTCTTTTCTTATCAGGGTAATTTCAGCTGATAGGCCAGAGGTTTCCCAGACTAACTCCGCACTCACCGGGGGACCCGGGAGACTATGCACACTCCTTGGCGGGCTCTGACTGCAGAGATTAGAGGATCAGCACCTTCCTGCCCTGTCACAGAAACTGGACTGATCCAGACTTGGTCAGTGGCAATTGTTGCTGGTAATGGGCAGTTTCTGAGCCCTAATGCCTGCGTTAAGGAGCCGCTGCTGCGAACACCCCATCAAGCCACAGGCTGGGGCCCCCCCCGCAATGCCCCCAGTGTCCCTACCTGTAGCCCGTCGCAGTTCTTCCCTCCTGCAGCTCAGAAAACCTCTGCCAACCCTGCCCTTCTGGAACTGCCCTCCCTCACCCACTTTCCTGCTCCTGGCTCCAGAGGCCAAGTTCCTCCCACCAAGATCTGTAAACTGTAAAGAGCCAGAGAGTAACTCTTTTGGGCTTTGGGGGCCATGGGGTCTCTTGTCACTACTGCTCAGTCATCCTGTAGCACCAAAGCAGCCCCAGACAAGAGTAAACAAATGAGCAGCTGTGTTCCAATAAAACTTTATTTCCCAACGCTATGGTCTAGTGATCTCTGCTCCAGAATAGGCATGTCATGGAGCCTAATATGTACCTGAAGAAGAACCTGTAAGCGTGCAGGTCCAGGTAGGTCAACACGGTTGTATTACTGCCTTCAAATGCCCTTTCCTTGGGGACCCCTCTTGATCCTTCTCCCTTCTAATATGGGTGCAGTCCAAAGGATTTTAGCTTGTTTAGTTCAGTTCCAACCTAGATCAGGACTCCTCAAAAGGTGGCATCTGGGTTTGTCACCTGTCCACGGAGAAGACCATACAGACAGAAGAGGGTGCACATAGAAACTTCTGTAGCAATGTGATGGAGCAATTTTGTCTGTTGAATCGAATGAGACTTTCGGGCTTGTTATTTTGTATGTCTGCTTTATTTTCCCTTTCCTTTTCCCAGAACTTCATCTTGCTTGTATTTCACACTGGTACTGGGCGGTGGTGAGCCAAACCCTCCTCAAGGCCAGAGCAGACTGAGCCTGGGTCACTGCCAGAAGCTCTGACATGTCCCTGAGATGTCCCAGTCTCAGATCCAAGCTCTGGGGTTCCATAGGAACAGTCCAGAAGTGACCCTCTTGGGAGTAAACCTATTTCCTCCCCCATGTTTGCAGGATTCCTGTGTTTCTGCATCATTATTGTCTTCAGTGTTGCGGCAGAGATGGGGTGTCATCTGGAAAAACCCTATGGAAGATTCTTGGATCCTGGAGATAAGAAACTGAGAGAAAGTCCTGTGTGCAGTAGAAAGGTTCACTCCATAAGCTCCCATCAAGGGGATGCAGAGACGCTAAATGAAGAGCAGGACCACGTTTTAAAGAAGAGTGATCCATTCCCACGGGAAAATCCATCTACTGGGGAGGCAGACCCCTCTAACTCTGAGAACGCAGGCCCGGTGACATGGCGAATGTGGCAGGAACACAGGCTGTGGGTGCTGTGTTGGATTCTGGGAGCAAAGGAGTTCAGGCAAGCCTTCACAGAGGAGGAAGACCAGGTTCCCTGGCCCAGCAAAGGACACCTCAACCAAGGCAATAGTATGGGAACAGGAGTGGGGTTTCTGAGTGCCTGGGGGGCCATGGAGGTGACAGACAGGTTGGGAGAGGCCTGATTGAGGAAGGGGCACCTGTGCATGCAGGCGGGGGCTGGGCGGTGTGAGGAGGTGGCATGGAGGTGAGGGAGACCAGGACAGCGGGACGACCAGCAGGAGGCCCAGGGAGACACTAAGGAAGGTGAGGGGCAAGAATAGGAGGTGACCTGACTCTCCCAAGGGAACCCGAGTCCCACATGTCCTTCAGAATCTGGCCCTGAGAAGCTCCCTGGCATCCTCCATTGCGGCTTGCTCCCCTCACCCACTCAGCTCCAACATCGCTTCTCTCTGGCCTGGAGCACCAAGCCATTCCTGCTTCTGAGACTCTTTCCCAACAAGGAAGGGAAGATGTGCCATCAGGCAGGTAGAGGCCCACTTCTACTCAAGGCCCTGAAGCTGCAGGTCTGTCTCTATTATTGTTATGTGAGACTACCCTGCTCGCTAAAGACCATCACTGTCTGGTTTGCTGTTACCACCCAGCTCCCTGGAACATGCTTGGCCTCACAGAATCATGTTCCAGAAATAGGAACTTCTGCTAAGAAACCTCTCCCAAAAGGCCACCAGGCCATTTTATGACTACCAAGCTCTCAAGGAAGACAGCCCCTTTCTTCAACACACTGCTGCAGAGAAGAGACCCCGGAAAAGCCAAACTCACCATAAAGAGGCCTCAAGACAGGAGCTCATAAGGAAATCACGACACAACCTCATTCATGCAGAGATGCATGACTAATTGTCTAACTAAATGACCAGCAACCCGAAGCCAACAGCATCTACGTACATGTATGTGCATAAATATATGAATCGTCGCCCAGAGGATTTATATCTGCATACAGGTGTTTTCAAACTGTGTCAGTGTAAATCATCAGTGGAAATGAAAATCAGTGTAAAGCATCACAGTAACCTAAAGGAGAAAAACCTCCGCTTCTGATCCCAGCGTCCTGGGATCGATCCGCAAGTTGTGCTCCCTGCTCAGCGGAGAGCCTACTTCTCCCTCTCCCTGCCGCTCTGCCTACTTGTGCTCTCTATTTCTCTGTCAAATAAATAAATAAAATATTTAAAACAAAACAACAACAACAAAAACAATAGCCACTAACGATAAAAACCCTTAGCAAACCGGGGTGCCTGGCTGGCTCAGTGAGTGGAACATGCAACTTTTGATCTCAGGATTGTAAATTCCAGCCCCATGTTGGATGGAGAGATTACTTAAAAATAAAATCTTAAAAACAAAACAACAACCCTTAGCAGACCATGAATAGAAAGAATCCTCCTTAACCTGATAACAAGCATCTCCCCAGACTGCCTGGCACACTCAGACATACTGGGGACCCTTCAGAAGCGCTGCGGCAAGTCAGACATGGACAGGGAGGCCTCTCCTCAGCCCTGTCCTCAAGTGCTGGTGGAGAGGAGGCGAGAGGAGCCTGGGAGGGACAGACGGGCAGGGTAAGGACAGGAACTGTGACCAACTCAAAGGGTGAAGGTTGTCCCTGCAGACCAGAAACAAAAGCACGAGATCATTTTAGTCAATGGCCAAACCCTAAGAAAAAACCTGAACAGGGTAACAGACCCTGCAAGAAAGGGGTGCTTTCCAAGAATCTGGGTCCATACTAAGGCCTTAAAGCTCCTGGCTCACTCTTTTTTGGAGGTGCACCTGCAACTAAAACCCTTCAGGTTCTTGAGCTTTTTAAAAAGATGTGTATTGGGCGCCTGGGTGGCTCAGTTGGTTAAGCGACTGCCTTCGGCTCAGGTCATGATCCTGGAGTCCCGGGATCGAGTCCCGCATCGGGCTCCCCGCTCAGTGGGGAGTCTGCTTCTCCCTCTGACCCTCTTCCCTCTCGTGCTCTCTATCTCTCATTCTCTCTCTCTCAAATAAATAAATAAATAAATAAATAAATAAATTTATAAATAAATAAAAAGATGTGTATTATTTTAAAGCAATCTCCACACCAATGTGGTGGGGCTCAAACCTATAACTCCAAGATCAAGATCATGAATTTGCAATTGCAACAGACCCAACTGGCTGACAAGGAAAGGGAAATGAAGGTAAAAAGCCCGCTGGATTACTCAAGCCTGACAGGTCCTCGCCAGGCCAATGAACAGTGGTCAGGAAATAACAAGACGTTCCCTTATGTTATCTATTATTTACATTTACGTCTCTGAAAGGCAGCCAGCTGTGCTCCTGCAGCAGAGACAGTTCCTTGGCCCACGAGCAAGGCTGGCCAATACAGGTCTCCGGGACTTTTCGTTTCTCAGGAGACAGTAAGCACAGAACCGACCAAACCAAGGTATAGATGTGCACTTACGACCAGCACAGGGACAGTGACCGCGTGGAGAAGACAAAGCAGGTCCCTGAGTCAACTGCCCAAGATGCCAGGTGGCTTTTCAGGGCACTTCCTCTGCACACTGGGTCTAAGCTGCCTGTCCATCCACAATCCAAGAGCCAATGTTTTTCCAGAAGTTGGCCCTCAAGTTCATTTGGAGGCAAAGCCTGACCCAACCAGTGTGTAAGAATGTTCCTGCTCTGGTGCTAAATGTCACCTTTGGAATGCAGGCTCTGCCTCAGGAATCATCAACACAACATGCCTAAAATCCAAACAATTCTGAATTCTGTAATGCATTTAGCCCCAAGGGTTTCAGGAAAGGAACCGGGCCAGTATTTGGTCCTCCCAGCTAAATCCCAAACTCTTCAAACATGCTTTATTTTATTCTTTTAGGACAGCTCCTCTAGACGCCAAGAAGAGGGAAGGACGCAGGAGGGAGGGTACACTCCTGGGGGGGGGGGGCGGTCCTTGGCCTTCAGAGAGCTCTGCGGGCAGGGATGCCCAGACATCCCTGGTGTGGAAGATACTCCAGTGTCCCTCCCACAGGCCAGAGGAGATAGTGGAAGGCAGTGAAGTGAGGCAGTGCTTCCAGGTATGTCTGCCAACACAGGGTTTATACACAGGATGGCTTTCTTCTCAGGATGACGTGAACAATAGCCTTGTGTTCTAAGTCAGGCTGCGGACACAATCTTCCTGAACCCCATAAGGTGAACAGGATGAAAAGGATTTCAATTAATAGGTATCAGTCACCAGAAACAGTTCTTCATTCAACAAAAACCCAAGGTACATGGCACTGTGTGCCGGGTACCAGGACAGTCATAGAACACAGTACACCTGGACCCTGAGCTCACTGGAGGAGACAGATGGCAAAGGCCCAGAGCCATCATGGATGCAGTGAGAGCAGTGGGGACACAGATGGCACTTGGGGCTGGTGGGTGCGGGCTGGGAGGCACAGGGAGGGTTCCCTTTCTGAGCCAGGACAGGGTGTGGAAGGGCAGCACGCAGCCTGGCTGTGGGTTACTGGGGTGTGACCTGCTCTCTCCAGAGGTTCACTCTGCTTATCTCTAAAACAAGAGGAAAGTCAGAGGCTGCCAGCACGGTGGTACAATAATGCCAGGAAGCTCGGAGCTACTGGACTGCAACCTGTGCTCCAACAATGCGCACTGGGCTTTCACCGCTCTGCACGGGTTTGGTCTTTACCCTAAAGGCCTGTTGCAGACTTTAGCCAGAGGGGAATGTGAAGAATATGTGGGTTAACTCAAGAAGCAGACATGCTTTGTCCCTGCATGAGGAGTCCCAGGAGGCCTATCTCTCAGGATCACCAATAAGGTGGTGACCCACTGGTGCCAGTGTGCAGGATCAGGGCCCTGAGTAGTTTTCTTTGGGCTAATACTGGGTTATTCCCGTCACAAGACTGGGAGAAGCTGAAGCATAACTGAGATCTTGTTTACTCTCCTGCCACTCACATGTTGGACACACAGCGCTCCCACAGCTGCACTTCCTACTGATGAGAAAAGACACTTGGCCACAGTGAACTTGACAACTCAGCCAGCCCACGTGGAGCCCAGCTCATGGCAATTGCAGATGGCCTGCAATTTTCAAGGCTGAGTAGTGCTGGCCCATTCCTGTGGTACCACGCCCCAAAACACATTATGCAGTCCAACGTTTGAGCCAGTTGGTAGAAAGGAAGCATGAGGGAGAGGAAGAGAGAGAGAGAATCTTAAAAAAAAGAGAATCTTAAACAGGCTCCACGCCCAGCGCAGAGCCCAACGCCGGGCTCCATCTCACAACAGGGAGACCATGACCTGAGCCAAAATCAAGAGTAGGACGCTTAACCAACTGAGCCACCCAGGTGCCCCTTAAAAATTGTTTTTAGTACTGCTAAATTCCATATTTGCAGAGCTAGGTTGTCGTCATTTAAAAAACCTCAGCGTCCCACACATCCAAGGAGCTATGATGACAGAGCCAACAGCTGGGGGCGGTGGGGAGCCCCAGAAGGGCTGTTTATACCCAGGGCCAGGCGGGGGCTGGGCAGGGGGACAGCACACCCTAGCAAGACCCTGGCTGATTTTTTTATGAGGGTGACCAACGTCACACAATTCAATAGTACTAAGGAGCATGTGATTATCGCCAACGTCTCCAGGGGATGGACATATGCTGCCATGGGCAGTTTCTTCCCGCCCACAGGACTCCGGGGTTTGTTGCTCACTCAGTTGTAGGAGCGCTGTTTATCCAATTCATATACAACACAGAAGGGAGTGCTGTGAGGGCCTGAGGGTAAACTTGTTGAAACCTGCAAAATGCCCAACCTTTGCACTTCAATTTACTAGAAGCCATAATATCTGCTCCCCATAATTTAAATACAAAACGGACAAGACAGGCCATTAGACATTCAAACACCTTTGGGAGGCACCTGAGTGGGAGCTCAGCATGGGATGTCACAGCCTTGAGGGGGCATCTATGGAGGAGGGCGAGTTGGCTCTGGGCAAGAGGGCATCACATGGGAGCTGTCCCAGCAGTGACCTGGTGGGGGATGGGAGTGGGGGCTGAGGGTTGAAAGGGGTTCACATTAGGGAGGAGGATCGGGTATACGTGGGGTGCAAGGAAAACTGAACAGATAAGTAAAAGTACTGAGGATAATGAAAGCGGAAATCTAATTGTGAGGAAACATCAGATAAATCCAAATGGAGGGGTCTGCCTGTGATCTTCCAGATGGTCAAGGTCATGAAAGTCAAGGAAAAATGGGGGCTTGTCACAGAGGGGAAAAGACCAAAGGGACATAACTACATGTAACACAAGATCCTGGCCTGCATCCTTTTCTATAGATTATTGGGACAACTGACAAAGCTTGAATAAGGTCAGGATTCCATGGTAGTGGCATATTAATGTCACTTCCTGACTATAAGGGTTGTCCTGGGGGGACAGAGGAAACTCTCTTGTTCACTGGAAACACACACTCCAGTGTGCAGGGGTCATGGGCATCATGGCAGCAACCTATTCCCTGACAGTGCAGGAAGAAAATGTATTTGCACTGTTCTTGGAACATTTCTGTAAATCTGTTGATTATTTCAAAATAAAAAGTCAAACATGCACAAGGAACCTATGAGAACAAATGTAGAACGAAAGCTTCTTGGTTACAAAGTGCACTCGAAGGTAAAAGGATCAGGAATGAAATATAGCCCAGTCTGGCTTTTATGAGAAAGGAAAGTGTTGGTAAAGACAATAGATAAAATGTTGGCAGCTAGCTGGGTTGGGAGCAATACCATGAAGATCGCCATGAAGTATTTCTTTGAACTAATATGGTTCCCCACAAACGTCAGTCCCACAAAATGAGCAGTTCTCACCAAAGTGTGAAGGTCACAGATGATGAAGAAAGACTGAGGAACCGTCACAGATCAGAGGAGACTAAGGAGATAGAATGACTAAATGCAATGTGGGAGGCTGGACCAGAAAAAGGGCATTAGGGCAAAGACTGGGGAAATCCGAATAAAGCCCATTGTTCAGTTCAAGAGCACTGTACCAAGGTTAATGTCCTGGTTTTGATCATTGCACTGTGGTTCTGAAGGTGCTGACCTGAGAGGAAGCTGGGAGAAGGGTACAGGAGAATGGGCTGTACTATTTTTTAACTTTTCTGCAAATCTAAAATTAACTCAAAATAAAGTTTTGTGGTTTTTGTTTTGTTTTGTTTTGTTTTTTGTTTTTTTAACAAAAGGATTTGCAGTGGCAGAAGCCTCCATGGGGATTACTCTCAATGCTTAAAACAAATAAAATAAAATTGTTATTATTCTACTTTTCTAATTCTATCATCTTTTCCTTTTCCAAAACAACTGAATGCCACAGTGCCTCTTAGGTCTTGCTTAAGAACAATGCAGCTGCTTGTTACTCACTGGCAACAGTATTATTCCAGATACAAACTGCAAAATACAAGGATGTTATACACCAGAGAACAGGCCCTGACAAGGCAGAAAGGAAGCATGTGAACCATCCACTGAGGGAGATGGGACAGGCGTGACCGTCCATGACACACATCAGGCTGAGCCAGGACCAGAGGGGCATGGTTGTCATGGTCCTGGACCCACAAAAAATGTCTTCTCAATGGCCTACCTGTCTTTTCCTTGATCTCACAGAGCACACTGAAGAGAGCTGGCTTCATCCGATGGCAATTCAGAGCATGCTTTCTGAAAGAGAAAGCACCAGAAGAGTGTGTTGAGAAAGAGAAGTTATCCTGTCAGTTCTGTTGAAGGTGGTCCTTACGAAGTTATAGTACAAAAGCATTTCATCCGAATTCCATCTTGCAAAATTCAAGTGGAGCAATATACGAATACTCAAACCGCTTCCCTTTACGTGTAGACTTTTATTTTTTTAAAAATATTTATTTATTTATTTGAGAGAGCGAGAACGAGAGAGAGAGAGTACATGAGGGGGGGGAGGGTCAGAGGGAGAAGCAGGCTCCTCGCTGAGCTGGGAGCCCAATGCGGGACTTGATCCCGGGACTCCAGGATCATGACCTGAGCCAAAGGCAGTCGCTTAACCAACTGAGCCACCCAGGCGCCCTACATGTAGACTTTTAAACAGTGCAAATTTAAATAATGCGAATAACTCATCAAGAGCTATGAATTTTCAAGGTCCAGTGATTTAAAAGCTGTGTTCGCACTACTGCCCCACAGCATCACTTCGATGCATAGCAGAAACCCCAGCTGTCCTACCCTAGGGTCACGAGACATTAATTTACGAGGTGTTTACTGAACAGCCACCATGTGCCATATACCATTCCAGGGTCACAGACACAGATGAGATTCCCACCCATGTGGCAGTTAAGATGGAGGGAGTGAGAGACACCAAACACACACACAAACAAGACAACTATGAGCAGCGGCAGGTGCTTTGTGGCAACCAACAAGAGTGATGGCTCGAAGGTTTATTGGAGTTTGCATGTCTCTGACGTGACATCAAAGCCGAGATTGGAATGACAAGGAGAAGTCAGGCAGGAAAAGAGAGGCTGACGAGAGTAATAATTTAGGTAGAGGAAACGGCCAGTGCAAAGGCCGAGTGAGAACACACTTGGTTTTTTAAGAGCCCAGGATGCTACAGATTAAGGGGTGAGGGAAAGAGCCATGAGGTGAAGTTAGACAAGGGGGACCACCTCGAAGAGCCTTGTCAGTGAGAGAAATGACTCTGGCTTTTGTTTGCCTGTGATGGGAACTGTGATTGGCAGAAGGATAGCCCCCCAAGATGTCTACGTGCTGATCCTCAGAGTAAGTTACAAGGGAAAAAGACCTCTGTGGGTGTGATTAAGGTTAAGGACCCTGAGATGGGGAGATGAGCCTGTATTACCCAGATGGGCCCTATCTAATCACACAAGTCCTTAAAAGTGGACAACTTCTTCCAGCTGTAGTCAGAGAGAGAGAGAGAGAGACGGTGACCTAGAGTCAGAGACACTATGCTGTTGGCTCCAAAGATGGAGGAAGAAAGTACAAGCCAAGGAATGCAGGTGGCTTCAACAGGCTGGAAAAGGCAAGGAAATGGGCTCTTCCCCTATTGCCTTCAGAAGGAAGGCAGTCCTTAGAACACCTTGATTTTAGCCCAGGGAGATCCATGTTGGACTTGTACCCTACAGAAATGGAAGACAATAAATAAATTTGTGTTTTAAGCAGCTAAGTTAGTGGCGATTTGTTACAGTGGCAACAGAAAACCATTACAGGGAGCAACGGGGATTTTACAGAGCAGTTATCACATGATATGAATTGCATTTCTTATTAGTGTTGATTTTTTTGATATGTAATTCACATACCATAAAATTCACCCTTAAAAGTATACATAAAATTCAGTGGCTCTTAGTAAATTCATGATGTACAGCCGTTACCACCATCTATTTCTACAACACTCTCCTCACCCCCAGAAGAAACCCTGTTCCCGTCAGCAGTCATTCCTTTCCCCCTCTTCCTCCCACCGAGCAACCACTAATCCTTCCGTCTCTATAGTTTGTCTCTCCTGGACATTTCATACAAATGGAACCACACAGCATGGGTCCTTTTGTGGCTTGCACCTATCCCATAGCATGTTTTCACAGTTCTTCCAAGTTCTTGTATACCAGCGCTTCATCCCTTTTTAGGGCCAAACAATATTCCACTGTATGGATATGATTTGTTCATCCATTTATCAATTGATGGACATTTGGGTTATTTCCACTTGGGGCTACTATGAACATTTATGTGGAAGTGTTTGTGTGAGCACGTGTCTAGGGAGAGTTGCGGGGTCATATAGTAACTTTGTGTTTAACTTTCTGAGGAAATGCCAAACTTTTATAAAATGGCTGTACCATTTTCCATTCCCATCAGCAACTTATGAGGGTTCCAATTTCTCCACATCCTCACCAACACTTGCTATTGTCTTTTTTATTATAGCCACACCAGTGGATGTGAGGTAGTAGCTCACTGTGGTTTTGATTCGCTTTTCTCTAAAAACTAATGACACTAAACATCTTTTCATGTGTTTATCAGCCATTCTTCTTTGGGGAAATGTCTATTTAAATCCTTGGCTCTTGGGTGCCTGGGTGGCTCAGTCGGTTAGGCGTCTGCCTTCGGCTCGGGTCATGATTCCAGGGTCCTCAGCAGGGAGCCTGCTTCTCCCTCAGCCTGCCTCACCCCCTGCTTGTGTACTCTCTCTCTGACAATAATTTATTTAAAAAATTAAATTCTTTCTTTAATGGGGTTGTCTTTTTACTGTTGAGTTGTAAGAGTTCCTTACATATTCTGGGTACTAGACTCTAATCAAATACCTATTATTTGAGTTGTCGAGTTGTCTTTTTACTTTCTTGATAGTGTCCTTTGAAAAACAGAGTGTTTTTTTTTTTAAAGATTTTATTTATTTGAGAGAGAGAGAGACACAGAGAGAGAAGGAACACAAGCAGGGGGAGTGGGAGAGGGAGAAGCAGGCTTCCCGCGGAGCAGGGAGCCCGATGCGGGGCTCGATCCTCATGACCTGAGCCGAAGGCAGACGCTTAACGACTGAGCCACCCAGGTGCCCCCAGAATTTTTCATTTTAAAGAAATCCAATTTATCTATTCTTTCTTTTGTTGCTTGTGCTTTAGGCATCATATCTAAGAAACTGTTTAATTCAATGTTACAAAGATTTATGCCTGTGTTTCCTTCTAAGAGTGCTACAGGGTTAGCTCTTACTCTTGGGTATTTGATCCATTTGAGTTAACTTTTGTATATGGTGTTAGGTAAGGGTTCAAATTCATTCTTTTGCATGTGCATATCCAGTTTTTCCAGGCCATTCCTTGAAGAGACTATTCCTTCCTCCACTGAATGGTCTTGGCACCCTTGTAGAAAATCAACTGGCCCTATATGTATGGGTTTATTCCTGCAACTCAACTCTATCCGTTGATCTACTCGCCTATCTTTAAGTGAATTGCATTTTTTAAAATATTTTATTTATTTATTTGACAGAGAGAGACACAGCAAGAGAGGGAACACAAGCAGGGGGAGTGGGAGAGGGAGAGGGAGAAGCAGGCTACCCACCAAGCAGGGAGCCCGATGCGGGGCTCGATCCCAGAGCCCTGGGATCACGACCCGACTCCCAACAACTGAGTCACCCAGCTGGCCCGTGAATTGCATTTTTAAAAGATCACTATGGCTGCTCTGAGACCAAAATGGAAGGCGAGGGATGGAACCAGGAACACAGTCTAGAGGCTACTACAGCTGTAATAGTCCAGAAATGCTGCTGGCCTAGTTTAGAGTTATGGTAATAGACATAAAAAGTAGATAGATCTTGGGCCGCCTGGCTGGCTCAGTCAGTGGAGCGTTTGACTTGATCTTGACATCCTAAATTTGAGCCCCACATTGGGCAGGAAGCCTACTTTAAAAAAAAGAAAGAAAAAAGTAGATAAATCTTTGACTTCACTGATGGAATCAACACGACCTTCTAAAAAAGTGGTGTGGGATTTTGGGGAAAGAGGAGATTCAAGGATAACTACTAGTTTTGGGCCTGAGCAACTAGATTAAAGGAGATACCATTAACTACTATACGGGAGACTGGAAGGCAGCCGGTTTAAGGAAGAAGGGTCTGGAAAGCAGAGCTGTGCTTTGATCAGGTTACACGTGAGATACCTATGAGCTATCCAAGAGAGGTATCAAGTAGGTATCAAGCCGGGCACATGGACATGGGACTCAAGGTTGGAGATAAGCAATATAAAGATGGGAAGTCCTGGGCATAAAGATGGGAAGTCCTGGGCATAGAGATGGCACTTTAAGCCACAAGACTTGAGGAAATCACCATAAGAGAGTGTAGAGAGGGGTCCATGTCCCAGGCCCAGGCCCATGGACTTATAGAAGTCAAGAAGAGAAGAGCCTACAGAAGAGACTGGGACTGAACTGCCATTGAGGAGGAACCAAGAAAAACAGTTTCAAGGAGAGAAGAGCAATCTGTGAAAAATGCTTCTTAGAGGGAAAGCAAGAAAAGAACCCAGGAGAGACCTTGGACTTAGCAACATGAAGGTCACTGGTGACTCAGCAGAGGGAAGAGAAGGTTGGGAAAGAATGGATGGAGGAGGGGAAGTGGAAGCAGCAACGACAAACTCTTTGATATTTGATCATAAAGGAGAGTAAAGAAATGCAGGAGGTGCTAATAGAAAAGGTGTGTATTAAGCAGGTTTTTTATTATCTGTTTTTTATTTATTTACCACGCTGCCCTCATGTTCACAAGAATTATTACTTCATCTCTGCTAGTCAGCTGGAGCGTTATGGACCTTCTTTCCTGCCTCACATTCATGTTATGTCTTCCTTCCTTCCTTCTTTCCTTCTTTCCTCCTTCCTTCCCCCCATCTTCCCTTTCTTTTCTTTAAGTATGCTCCATGCCCAGCAGCGTGGAGCCCAACGCGGGGCTTGAACTCCTAACCCTGAGATCAAGACCTGAGCTGAGATCAAGAGTCGGGCACTTAACCGACTAAGTCACCCAGGCACGTGCAAGACTCTGATGGGTGGTCTGTCCCACCCCGGATTCCTTACTCCCTCTCCTGTTCCCTTTAAAGCATTTACTATGGCTTGCCTGGGCATGAGGAAGGCCTCAACTTACTGTTTTCAGAAACCCCAGGCCCACACTGTACTTGGCACACTAGCTGAGCAAAGACTTGCTGAACTGAACTGAAGAAAAGGTAGAAGCTATATATGTCAAACTGGCAGAGAAAAGAAACAGAAAGTTTGAAGGCAGAGCTCTGACGTTTCCAGACTTAAACTGGAGCAAATAGAGAAGTCAAAAATTGGGGTGAGAACTGCTGGATTCCACCATCAAAGAAGGTAGCAGAAGCCAAGGGAACACAGAGCTCTGCTGGGAGCCCCTCTTCTTGGTCTCTCTTCTAGGGCCGAGGACATAGTGGGTACCCATCCACTCTTGGAATGAGGAGAATTGTTCAGGGGTTTAATAGTACTACATGAGAAGAGAGAAATAAGATCAAAAAAGATAATGGCCAAAGGACACTAGATTTGGGCAGGAGGAAGTCATGCATAAAAGAGAAAAACTGCGTTAGAGTGAAAAAGAACAAGAGCCCTTAAACCACTGGGGGGCTCAATCTGAAAGGCGATAAATGAGCGTCTCAAGACACTTCTGAAGAAAAGATGGTAGACAGGAGCTAATGAATATTCTGATCCAGGGTCAATACCTTAGAAAGGTTTGAATACTTTGAGAAGTACTTATACAAGGAACAGAACAAACTTTATGCTCACTCCTTGTTTGGCAAGGAATTCAAGGCCATGCTCCATTGGACAGCAGCTAAGGCATGCAGTCACCCCATCTGAGTCCCCCCTCGAAGGCTGGGCCCTCCACTCATGCCTGATGGAGCCACGTTGCATGCTTTCATGCTCCCTGCATTCCCTGCCTACATGCTTGCCCCAGCCTAGAATGCGGTACCTTCTTTTTCTGCCTGGGTAAAGCTTTGCATCCAGATATGGTCATCTCTTTGGGGCATGCTTGTGCCCCCCTGCCTGACTTCAGCTAGATTCTAGGGTTTTATCATCCACACTCGTCTTACTGCTAGGTGGCCTCCCTCGCTCTAATTCCTTATCTGGCTCATTCCTTGTCACACTTTCTCTGGTCCCCATCCCCAGCACCATACTCTCCAATGTCTGCCATTCCTGAAACCGTAAGCTTTTGGGAATCATTGTTGTATCCCCGGGCCTGGCACAAAATGAAGTTTTATTGAGTAAATGAGAGTAAATCCATGAGAATGAAATTTAAAAAACATCTTCTTTAGCTTTAGCCCAACTGTCCAATCTTCAATAGCACCTGTGATCACCCTTCCAGCTCCTGTGAGCAGGAAGTGATGTCATATTCTAGTGAACCCGTGGGAGCTCTGGGAAAGTCAGGGAGGGTGGCAGGTCAGCACCAGTGTTCCAGAGAACACAGCCAAATCTCTATCCAAACACCTCCTAGTTGTCTGACTTCAGGCAAGTTCTTACTTAGGTCCAGTTCTTTATCTAGAAACTCTGTGAAAGGGGCACCTGGGTGGCTTAGTCACTGAGCGTCTGCCTTTGGCTCAGGTCATGATCCCAGGGTCCTGGGATTGAGGACCGCATCGGGCTCCCTGCTCCGCGGGAAGCATGCTTCTCCCTCTCCCACTCCCCCTGCTTGTGTTCCCTCTCTCGCTGTGTCTCCCTCTGTCAAATAAATAAATAAAAATCTTGAAAAAAAAACGAAACAAAACTCTGTGAAGAACCCCCATTTTCTAGGTTATTGGGAAGTTTAAATGAAGGAAATCATTGTTTTCATCATCAACCACTGTGTTCTGACAGAGGCACTCAGTAACTAAAATGAATGAGGGGTACTTGCTTATTTGTGAAACTTTTCTAAAATACTCTGCATGTTGCTTTACTTAATAAAACCACTTCAAAAGGGATTTTGCTGTGGCTTTAGGAAATTTAAAACCAACAAAATTCAACTCTTAGGAAAAGTACTCCAAAGACAGCAAGACTTTCCTTTGGCACTGGACCAAGCCAAGCTAAGCCAACCCTAAGAGCAAAGTCAAAACCTACAAGCAGGTTAAGAAGAGACTGCTGGCATTAAGTTGACTGGGATCTAACGAACTTCCTTAAGGATGATGAAAAGAAAAATTTCAACTCTGAAATTCTACTTCCCAGGTTTGGACTAGTAGACACTATCTTGCTAACACTATCTAGCTATGAGAAATTCCAAACCATAAATTCCTTCTCTGAGTCCCCACATACTTTGAATAGGCATGCTGAAAGCCGAATGCTCACTGACAGAACTGAAATACTAAATATGGGGATATAGACCTTTAGAAAAGGAGCATACCATTCAGTTGACAGTTTACGCCTTGCCACTTGGGTAAGTTCTAAGGTCAAAATTAAATCATCTCCTTTTATTTATTATTTATTTTTAAAAAAAGATTTTATTTATTTATTTGACACAGAGAGAGTGAGAGAGCACAAGCAGGGGGGGCAGCAGAGGGAGAGGGAGAAGCAAGCTCCCTGCTGAGCAGGGAGCCCGATGTGGGGCTCGATCCCAGGACTCCGGGATCATGACTGACCTGAGCCGAAGGCAAATGCTTAACCGAAGGCAAATGCTTAACCGACTGAGCCACTCAGGCACCTCTAAATTATCTCCTTTTAACAATCAGAATTTAGTCTATATTACAGACAATGCCAATCTGTAGAAATACTGGAGGAATTAAGAAAGTCATGAAAATTTCTACTAGTAGAAAATACCTAACATATCGCATATGTAAAAATCAAATTAAAAAAGAAATTCAGAGAAATCTTTTCTTCCTAAGAAAAGCTATGAAGGCCCTTAATTGTAGTACCTGTTATGTTGTCTAAAAGCCAACTTCTGAATATAATCTTTTTAGTTTCTTTTCTTTTTTTAAGATTTTTAAAATTTATTTATTTGACAGAGAAAGAGAGAGAGCACAAGCAGGGGAAGCAGCAGAGGGAGAGGGAGAAGCAGGCTCCCCGCTAAGCAGGGAGCCCAATGTGGGGCTCGATCCCAGGACCCTGGGATCATGACCTGAGCCGAAGGCAGACACTTCAACTGACGAAGCCACCCAGGCACCCAGAATTTTTTTAGTTTCAAGTACACAACCTCATATACCACATTACTTGCTCTTAAAAAGATATGATAGTGGCCATTCTCCATCATCCCTTTATTCACTATATATAAAGGGTTTTTTTGCCCTAAAACCTATTCCCATTCCCTAGCGGTCATTTTTTATTGCACTCAAGTTCTACAAACGCAAAGTTGGGCTGTGGTTTCACAGGCGCTATAAAGGAAATACAGAAACAACCGTGGAACTTCCACAGCCTGATTTCCTTGGATTGAAAATGTAAACAGACCCTGAAACAACAGGGTCTGATGGCCCCAAAGCAAGATTTTCATTAAGAGGAAAAAAATAAACTATTTTCTGAATTTTATTTGGTCATTTCTAATTTTCTTTCTATATTAAGTAGGCAAAACAATGCTAATATGTGACCCTTGTGATTAATTTAAAATCCATTATGCCTACAAACATAACTTAGGCTCCAAAATAACTTTCACTTGTCAGATTAACCAACTACTAGGTAAACTAATTCATGAAAATTGAAATAAATGGGATGCTATTATCTCCACTTTTGAGAGCCTGACCTCTCCAAGTGTGGTTTGGGATCAGCAGCATTGGCACCCTTGGGAGCCTGTTAGAAACATAGATTATTGGGCCTCCTTGGGACCTGCTACATCAGAACTTGCATTGCAATAAGATTCCCACAGAAATTTGCTGTATGTCTAGCCAGAGAACTGCTCGAAAGCACCACAGTCGGTATTTTCTGTAATTATGGAAATGTTCTCTATGTGTGCTAATATGGTAGCCACTAGTCACATGTGGCTACTGAGCATTTGAAATGTAGCTAGTGCAACTGAGTAACTGAGTATTTAATTTTAATTCATGTTAATTAAAAAGACATATAGTGAATGGTACCCCACTGACCGGTACGGCTCTCTAGCGAATCCATGTGCACTTGTGAGCAAAGGGTCAAGAAGTGACCACTACAGCCAAATCTGCTAATCCAGCAACACACAGCACAACTCAACTGTCGTTCCAACATGCAGAACGACTTGAAGAAAGACCAGTCCTCTTCAGCTGCTCTCCCAGAACATCAGGTATGGAGCACGGATCTCCAGATGATACTGTGACCATTCTGCTTCCTTTCTCACTCAGGTTTCCAAAATTTACCCCTCAGCTCTAGAGTTTCCATACTGATTTCTTTGAAATCTTACTACTGGACAAAAAAAATGAGTCCACCAGCCTTTGATGAGAGAGCTTCCAGGCTGTGGGGCACCTGAGGCCTGAGGCTCCTCAAGGGTAAAGTATATGAACACACTGTTGGCAGTGGGGAGTGGTGGAGGGCCCAGAGCTTGCAACAGATTTTTATGACCCAAACGCTGGTTAAGAACCCTGGGAGGAAGGAAGAACTCTGGAGCCTGACAGTCTTGACAGAGGGCCCTCAACCCTGTCTAATAACCCTCATAAACCCCTCATAAAGGTAGTCAAAGAAGCAAATGAAATAAACTATGTAGAAACTGTAAAATGTTGTAAAATTTATTATTATAAAAAAACAAGACTGCATGATAGAGCAAAATATTCAGACAATCCTTGGCAAATGAGATAAAATTTTCTGCCTTACTCGTCTCACACAAGAAATGAATAAGCGCATCATCAGTGAACGGTTCCAAATCAGAAAACACAGAATGTACCTTCTCCAGGAAGAGCTTAGGGTATAGCTGAAGTTCAGAAGATCATTCAAAAAGACTGGTTATCTCTCACAAAGTCTCCAGCTGACTTGGGCTGAATCTAAACTAAGCGGTGTATTCCAAACACCCTTACAGTCCACTATCTGTGTAGCCCAAAGGAAAAACAATACACAGTTCACTATTCCAAGACAATTCAGCTATAATGACAAAATGAATAATGCACAAGCACTTGCAGCTGCCTTCCAAATAATGCAGAAAGGTGTAAGTAAGAATTCTGGTTTAAGGAGAGTAGGTGTGCTTTCCCTCTTTAAACACACTTACGGTGACAAAACAATTTGAAAGGTCCTCGCATGTGAGATGAAAAATTCTTTTTTGCTAGACAGTTGAGCTAAACTGACTCCAGGGGCTACAAAGGGTTCAGCAGGCGCACCGAGAGGGAGGGCAGGGTCAGAAAGACTTGCAAAAGCCTCACCCAGTTGGTTGATGAGGACAGACACAATCTGCTTCCCCTCCCAGGTTGATAACCTACCAGGCTGCAGAGTTTACTCTGAGGAAAAGACCCACCCAAGCTATTTGCTCCAGAGTAAAGTGATCCCTGTGAGAACTGAAGACTGTTGTCTGGACTTGGGTGACTTTTAGGGCTTTGAGTTCAGACTCTTGTCTGGACTTGGGTGACTTTTAGGACTATATCCAAAGAAGTGGGGCAGATCTGAAGCTTCTAAGTCTCAAAATAAAAGACCCAGGGGCCTTTCTACCTCAGAAAGAAACCAGGAAACACCTAACAACCATGTTGTCATGCATATATAATGTCCCACTATTCAGTTTCCTAGCCTTAAAAGAAAAAAAAAAAAGCTATCTTCAAGAATAGCAAGAAAGACGTGACTGACTGTACACCATTCTAAAGTCTATCTAGGGGAGGTCTGGATTGCTATAAGAAAAAAAGTGTAGCCTTGGGGCTGTAATGGGGTGACAAATGCTTGAGGAAGGTCACACTCCAGCAGAGCTCACTCCTTAACCAGCTCCCTATCTAGAACAGAAGGAACTCAGAGAGCTCCACAAACACTCAAAGCACTGCCTCTTGTGGCTCCTGTGTGTGAAGAGCCCACTTTCCCCCCATGGCTCCTCCTAAACCTTCCAGAATCTTTAGTGCCACAAACTTTACTATATGCTAGGTGCCACGCATTGTGCACAGCCCTGGGAATACAAAGGAAAATAGGATAAAGCCCCTGCTCTCAGACTAGTCTAGCAGACAGGGCATCACACAAGGGCACCCTCTCCTGGCCCATCTTTTTTTTTTTTTTTCTGCCAGTGCCAGTTATCACCTCTACTCAGCACACACCTATGACAGCTATTTATAAATTAGTCTCCCACACATTCCCACTTCTCAATGAGCTCTGAGAGGGCAGAGAACCTCTTAGCCATCTTGGTTTCTCTAGCACCTAGCACAGTGCTCCAACAAGTAGAATGAACATAGTAAGGGAGGAGGGGGATAACACTCTTAACTTTTCAGATAGAGGCTATGAAACTGCAGAGAGTGGACAGTCCACTAGAAGCAAAGGAAAGTTTGAAGAACAAATGCATGCTGAATCCGCCTTTTCTTTGTCTCCTCCTTCCTGTGACTGCTGCTCACTCGGCTTTGGCATAACCCTGCCTCCCTAAAGGGCTCTAGTGACTGCACAGTCCACACAACCATACCCTGGTCCCATCCCCAGGGATCATCCTTCACCCCCAAACAGGCCTCATTCAACAAGGCCTCATCCTCCAAAAGGACTTCGGTCCTTTCCTATTTTCTAATCATTTGAGCAGACCCCAAACACAGTGGACTGCCTTGTGAAGCAGATTCTACCATTCCTGGCTGGATGACAAGTGGTGGGTAGAGGTAGGTAAGACAGGTCGTCTTTTTTTTTTTTTTTTTAAAGATTAAAAAAAATTATTTATTTGACATAGAGAGAGCACAAGCAGGGGGAACAGCAGGCAGAGAAAGAGGAAGAAGCAGGCTTCCCGCTGTGCAAGGAGCCTGATGCGGGGCTCGATCCCAGGACCCTGGGATCATGACCTGAGCCGAAGGCAGACACTTAACTGACCGAGCCACCCAGGCGCCCCAGGACAGGTTGTCTTAAAACTGCTTTGATTCTTCTCACTGCAATTGAAATAAAATCCAAACTCCTTCCTGAGACTTGTGGGCCCCGTGTGGTCTGGTTCCAACCTCTCTCCAAATTGAACTCAGGACTTGAAGTCTCGGGCTCTGCTTTCGTCCAGCTCTTTCCCACCTCGGGGCCTCTGCAAGTGCGGTGTTCTCCACATCTGACTTCCCATAGCATGCTACTCCTTTTCTTCGAGGTTTTCTCACAATGTGTACTTAGTTTTTGCTACTTACTTTCTCTCCCTCTACCTATGAGCTTGAGAGCGGGGACCATGTCAGCACCCAGCTGGATGCCCCCCACACAGGGAGTGTCTAATAAATATGTGCTCAGTTAACAAAAAGGCGGCTCTCCATCCTTCCACCCAGCTCCCCTACTAACTTTTCCTGATGGTTCACACACCAAATCACCCCCATCTCCTCATTCCTGAGTCCCACTGCCCACAACTCACTCTCCATTACCTGCTCTCAAAACTTCCCACCTCGGAAGTCCCACTAATGCATCCGTTTAGCGGTCCATCCCTCACAAATCCTCTCTCTCAGCCCTACAGCCCCCTGCTCTCCTCTTATCCCTTACATTCCATAAACCCCGAAACCGCCTTTCACCATACACCTCCCCATCCACACACTCCCCTTAAACCCATTCCTCTCGCCCCAGGATGGGCCCCTAAAACCCATCACCCGCTGCTTAGCCCCATAAGCCTTTCAATCCGTCGCATTTGACCTCATAAATCTCCTCGGCCTCAGAAATCCCCTTCAGTCCTCCCCGAGGCCCCACATCTCCCCTCCCCGCTCCCCGCCCACAGATGCACCCCCCCGTCACCCTGCACCCTCCTCACCCCTCGGGCCCCCTGCCAACTTGGCCCTGGCCCCTGGGCCCGCCCCCTTCTCTGCCGTGACTTGGGGTGGCCCCGCCCCCGTCGAGCCCGCGCAGCACCTGGCCTGCGCCTCTTCCAGGCTCTGGTCGGTGATGGCCATGATCTGCTGCAGGACCTCGCCTGTGTCGGGGCCCGGAGGGGGCCCGGGCGGCGGGCGGCGCGGGGCCGGAGGAGGCGGCGCGGGGCGCTGCGGGCGCGGCGGGGAGTCCATGGGCGGTGGGGCCGGGAGAGCGCTGAGGGGGATCCGCCGGGCCTGGAGCGCTCACAAGGGCGCCGCAGCCAACCACCGCCACTCGCGCGCTGCGCGCGCGCGCCCCAAGCCCCACCCCTCTCCACCGCTTCCAGCCAACCGCCGCCAGCCAGGAGGCCGCGCGCCGCCCACGGGCACGCCCCTAACAGCCCCTTTCAACGGCCCAGGACCCGGTTGGGAGTTGCCGAGGCAACAGCTCTTCGCACCCACACCCTCCTCCTTCCACCCCCATATCTCCTCCTCCCTCACCTGCTCAGAGCACTGATTCCTGCTTAGAGACCTTAATCCGTCGTAGGGCCCCTCACATCTCCTCACAGCCCCCACACCTCCTCAGAGAGGTCCCGCATTTCCTCAGAGACGCTCAAGTCTCCTCAGAGAACCCCCCATCTCCTCAGCGCCCTCTACTCCCCACCAGAGCTCCCACTCCTCCTGAGCCCCCATTCCTCCTTAGAGCCTTCACTCCCCACAGGTCTCCATTCTTCCTCAGTGTCCCCATATCTCAAATCCCGCCACCTCCTCTGGAACCCACACATCTCTTCCGAATCCCCACTTCTCAGGGTACCCCACTTTTCCTTCAAGCCACCCCTTCCTTCTCAGAAATCCGATTCTCAGATCCCCACCAACACCCACCATTAATCTCCAGAAGCCTTGAGCCCCAGAGCCCTCCTCAGTCCCCTAATGGTCCCCTCAGTCTCAGCCCCATCAGATGGGTCACTAGGGCTCCCAGCCTCCCGGCCCTTCCCCTTGGAACTTTCCACGAGGGGTGCAGGTGTGTGCGGTGACGGTGGCTGAGTGATTTTCTCAGCTGCACAAACCAATTCTCCTTTCAAGGTCCGGCTTATAAATGACCTCGGTTTTATTCATTCTCTCCATTTACCGCAATCTGGACCTAGAATGCCCAAGCCCGCGGTCACTGAACTACTGAAGGGTGCTTCCTGAGGGTCTCCTCTGAGGTGTACCCCAAGTAAGGGTGACTCTCCACAAGTCTTTGTTTCTGGCCACTAGAACTCATGGCGTCAGAGAAGGATCGTCGTGTGAGGGAAAAGGAACGGACTGGACGTGAATCACTTCTCCAAAGTCATTGGGACCTGCTGGAGCCTGTTTGCTTTGAGGGCAGATTCCAGATGCAGTCTCATAAAGGGTCCTCAGCCTCTCTGGGAACCCTTTAGGGCAGGGCCCATCTTCTTCCCATTGCTGCTGGAGAGGAAACTCAAAACATCTGGTGTGATTGGATTGGAGGACTCCAAAAAAAAAGACAGCAGGGAATGGAAATGAGTGATTTGGGCCAGTGTTAGGAACCACTTTGAAAGCTCCCTGATTAAGGAAACCCAACACTGGGCCCCAGTTAGAGGAAGTACTAGAACTTGTGGGGCCCATGGAGAGCTGTTGCCCTGCGCAAAACTTCAGCCCTGCACAGGAAGCGTAAAAGTTGTGGGTAATTTTGGTGTTCTTCAGAGAACAGTGGTTCTCTGAACATAGGACTGAAAGCTTTAGGGACCAAAGCTTGAAGGGTGGAGAGACCTACAAGGGAGGGAAAAACCAATGGGACAAGATGCCAAAGGAGACCGGAGGAGTGTGGGTTAGAACCTGGGGGAAGCTGATGTAAGAGCAAGTGAAACACAGAGCTGCTTTTGGGAGGACTTCGGGGTCCCCACCCCATAGGAATTGGCTTTGGCACCCAAAGTGTCTGTCTGTCCAATAGGCCTGGAGCTTCACAGAGGCAAGGACTGCATCCTTCACGGTCCTATGCCCAGGCCCATGGTGTACAGGGCTCGCTTGGGTCACCATCTCTGGAGATTCTGGCCTCAGGCCCTGGGAGTCCTGCTGTCCGACTTGGATCCTGAAGTACCCAGCAACCCAGTTCATTCTTGCCTCCACACAGAGCTGTCTGAGGGCAGGGGAAGTTTTCTCCAAGGGAAACATAGCCCCATTTAATGTAGAAGGACTTCGATGTTTTTGGTTCTTCCACGATGTGTACTTTAGTGGTTTAAGAATTTGGCCTCTAATGGGAGGCCTGAGTCCACATTCTAGCTGTTATTTAGCATGTGAACCTTGAGTAGAGCTATAACCCTGTCTCCTCCCTGGTGAAGTGGAAGCAGAGAATCCAGATTCTGGTCTACACTGTACCTGGCAGGGTGCCTCTATGAGCATCTGAGAGGGGGCTCATCATGGCATGTCTGAAGACTTGGGGGGCTGTGGGGTGAGGTGAGGAAAACCAGGCTGAGGTCATGACCAACTTAGGACATTGTGGGGATCCAAAACTCTTTCTCCAGGGGCCTCTCTAGTCCCTTGATTCATCTCTGTGACCTTTGGAAGCTGTGTAACCACAGGCCAGATTGCAACCTCTCTGAGCCACAAAGTGTGCATCTGCACCACAAGATGCAAGTAATGACTAAATAATGCACCTACAGTGCTTATCAGTGTGCCAGGCACATCCGAGGAGTTTGAGAAATGGCAGCTCTCAAATTCTGCATCCTGCAGAATTTGCTTCACGGGCTCCACTCCCCCTGGCCCGTAGGTATGGATGGATGTAGGTGGTGGGGTGCGCAATGGGATGGACACGCCTGACTGTTAATAACCCAGACCCAGACGAAAGGGCAGGCAGGAGAAAGAGGGCTCACGCAGGTCAGAGACCACTGTGGGCTCCAGAGGACAGAGACAGATGGGGGCGGGGAGTTAGAGGCAGGGGGACACACAGAACGGATGCAAGACCTCCAACAAGAGAGATGGAGAGGGGCGCCTGGCTGGCTGTCAGTAGAGCCTGCCACTCTTGATCTAGCGGTTATGAGGTCAAGTCCCATGCTGTGTACAGGATTTAAAGAGAGAGAAAGAGATGGAGTAACAGCCGTGCAGAGCTCAAGAGGAAAGAGAACAGGGCTGAGGAGATCCCAGCCTAGCCCGAGCTGAGGCGGACAATTCTGGAACACAGGGACAGAGGGACTATCTGAGTTGATGACAGAAAATGCTCTGGAGACCTCAGTGGAAAGAAAGGTTTACTCCTTATATCATATGCTCTCCCCACAGACGCCCCTCAATTCTAATTGGGACAGGCAAGACCCCAGAGGCTGCAAGGGGCCACAAACCTTTTCCCAGCTCATGCTCAGCACCCCTCAGTCTGTGCCCCTAAAGAATCAGCTTCGGGCAGAGGGTGCATCCATGGGCCATCCTTGTCACCCTGTCGCACTGGGCAGAGTGGCCTGAGAGAGCCCTCATGTCCCCCATCTTTAGCACCCACACTACCACAGAGGAGGAAGCGGTCCACAGGGTTTACCAGGGATGTGCAGTAAAGATAGAAAGTGTCAGTTAGAAAACTCCACAACCTGAGATGATTGAAGAGCCGATTCCTGAACCCCCTCTGACGCTCTCCTGGGCATTTAGAGATGACCCCACACCCCCGGGGCCTCGGGGGCAGGCAGAGCTGTGGGCCTGGGGAAGGCTGGCAGGGGCGTCGTGCCATGGCAGACTGAGGGTCTGTCCTGCAGCTTAGGTAGAGCCTGGTGCGTTTGCAAGCAGGCGGGGGCTATACTGTGGCATGTGCAGCACCCCACTGAAGTCCCAGGCTGGCTAAAGGGTGGAGTCCATCAGGGGGTGGCCATTCTCTGGAAGCATGATGCGAGTGCTGGCACCTGTTCGGGTGGAGGGTGCATAGCGGGCAGACTCGTGGGTGGACCGGCGAAGGCACAGACCGCAGAGGAGGCGGCGGAAGGTGCGGCGCATCTCAGCATCTCGGCATGAGTACACCACGGCATTGACCAGTGAGTTGGCCTCAGCCAAGAGTAGGAAATACTTCTCCACGGCCAGAACGTTGCAGGACTTGCAGCCCAGACCGTCCAGGAGCAGCACCACCTGGCCTGGCGTCCAGCAGACCACGAACGCCCCTGCAGGATGGAGCCTGAGGTGAGCGGGGCCAGCTCTGGGGGCCCAGCACCCACAGCTCAGAGCTCAGGGCTGGGGCGGGGGGTCCTCCAGAGCTCAGACAATAGCTGTGTAGTTTGCAGGGCCACAGCAGCCTGACAGCTTTCTCTGATGTGTCTGCCAGAAAGGGATGCCTTTCCTGACTGGTACATGGTAGACAAGGCGCTGGACATTTCTACATGGAGATTTGTTCTGTGGGGGAAAGGAGGTCACTGTGGGACAGGCCAGTTACCAGGTGGGGGAAAGAGGGGTCATGGGGAAGAGTCACTCCTTGTTCTTGGGGTAGGGCGTGTATCCTCGCGGGATGCACGTGTCACCTCCCCCACTCAGACCACTCTACAGCCAGACTGACCTTATCGCTCCCTGCTCAGAACTCGGGAGGGCTTCCCATGGAACTCAGAACAAAATCTGACTCTTGCCTGTGCCCTCGAGGCAGTGCTGACCACCTCTCCTGCTTCTCTCCAGCCACTTGGGCCTCCTCCTCCTCTTCTTATTTGGGGGCATTTGGCCCGGTCCTGCGGGGCTCTCACCTTCTGTTCCCTCGGCCTGGAACTCTTCCCTTCCCCAGCATTCAGGTCTCTGCTCAAATGTCACCTCCTTGGAGAACATTCCCCACCCAAATGATCCCCTCCCATGTCTTGTGGGAGTCGGGGGGCAGCAGGGTTCCTGCAACCCTGGGCCAGCTGAGGGCACTCACTCACCCAGGATAATGACAACGGTCTTGACCAGGCTGAGTGTGGTCTCTCGGTAGCGGGGGTGGCAGCTGACGTGCTCCGCCATGCGCTGCACCCTCCGCCTCACATAGAAGAAAATGCGGGTGTAGACAGCCACCATGAGCAGGAAGACAAGCAGGCTGGACAGGGCCCAGACAGCCAGGTAGGAGCGGCTGAGCAGGGGGGCCATGCGTGAGCAGCGGTCCAGGGCACAGAGGCAGTGCCACGAGTGGGCGGGCAGCAGCCCCAGGCCCAGCGCGGCCACCCACACCCCCACGATGAGCAGGACGACACGGCCGCGGGGCAGGCGGCTGTGCAGCTGCACGGCCATCACGCTGCGGTGCCGCTCCACGGCGATGGCTAGCAGGGTGGCCACCGAGGCGGTCAGGCTCGTGTCCAGCAGGCCCTGCCGCACGAACCAGCCGTCCAGCGAGAGCCGGGCGGTGCGAGGGCCCGTGTGGAACATGAGGAAGAGGTAGGCCACACCAGCAAAGAGGTCGGCTGCGGCCAGGTTGCCGAGCAGGTAGTAAATGGGCTGGTGGAAGCGGCGGTTGGAGGCAATGGCCGCGATAACCAGCAAGTTGGTCAGCAGCACCAGCACGCTGACAGTCAGCCCCAGGGCCACCACAACCACATCCTTGGGCCGCCAGTGGGAGCTGAGCTCCTTGCCACTGTTGTTGTAGAAGAAGCCGATGGTCTCATTGTAGTAGCACTGGCCCATGGTGACCATCTGGGGGCACAGAGGGAGAGGTCAATGCAGGTGGCATTTGTTGGAAGGACCCAGGAAGAAGCAGCAGCCAGAAGGGAGGGTCAGGACAAGGAAGGGCAAGGGTCTCGAACTCAGATGCCTCAGGGTAAAGTGGCGGTGGTGGGTGATGTGGGAAACAAAGGCAGAAGAAAAATTATTAAATTTCCTTACTACCTACAGCCCATTGATAAGTCCTTGAAACAGGCAGAGTGACATTCCTCTGGGGACCCAACTGTCTCGATCTTAATACTTTGCTAAGGGCAAAAGTCAATCCTAGCCCGACACCCCCCGCCCTCGACCCCAGGATCCTGTAGGTCTACTTGACATATAAACATTCCTTTGGAAACTTCCTTTATCTCTATCCTCCAAGGTATGTGTTGGCAGTCACCCCCCAAGCATATGACCCACCAACATACATCGGAAGGCTCTCATGACTAAGGTTTCATCAGACGGTAATAAATGACCTTTCCCCAACAAGAGCTAGCCCCCTCAAGGTCCTGGAAACCTGGCTTCCAGAATTCCTATGAGACTTAGGGATCCCTAACCCCCTCCCAACTTGAAAGTACACAATGGGCCACCCCTCATGACCCCGGTGCAGCTCTTTCTGCCCACGGGTCCTGTCCCCGGGCTTTAATAAAACCACCTTTTTGCGCCAAAGACGTCGCAAGAATTCTTTTCTTGGCCGTCGGCTTTGAACCCTAACATTCTTTCCTACATCATATGGTGCCCAACGTAGGGCTTTGAGTCCAGAGTCACACTGGACTCTGAGCCCTGGTGCAAACTTGGTGAGTACTTTTCTCTCCTCTTCCTTTACTTTCATTCCAGGGCCCCTTCAAGGAGTAAGGTCTTACTGGAACACTTGCATGTCGATTGCTCAGGCTGCAATCCTCTAGCCGGTGGCTACTCTAAGGGGAGGAGAAAGTCTGCCTTTTGGCTGGAAGTTAGTACCCTGGCCGGAATGGTAATAAGACCCAGACACTTGATGCCCTCTCTTTATTCCTGACCTTATGCAAAGTTGTCTGTCTTGGGCATGGGACAGCCACCTAAGTCACCAGGACGGCTGCCAATCTTAAGACTCCCATGTGAGGTTTACTCCTGATTGATCTAATGTGACCCCTTTCACATCCCTGGTCTAGCCACTTCTGGCCATGGGACCTCCACTGGGAGCCGGCCAAAACCAGTACCCGACTGAATTAAAACCCAACCGGGACTGTTTCCTAGGGAAGTTGGCTATAAGGACTACATGTGTTGGAATGTTGCTTAGATCATGATGGATTTCTATGTTTACCATTTTCCGTCAATGTCCTCTAATAACTACTTAAACTACAAAATTTGGCAATTTCCCCTTGTAAAACTTTTCTAGTGTTCTCCATGGGATAAAAATGGCAGGTTCTTAAAGGCAAGGTAAAATAAGGTGTGACCTTGACAGTATGACCTTCAAGGCATGGTATTTCAGTTCATATGCCAGGCACCCATCTGTAGCCTAGGATGCAATGGGGAAGCAGGGGGACACTAGCATCCCTCTGACAGGGGCCTTTAACGGTGGTGGTGGTCATTTTGTTTGGGGGACTTTGACACCAGGAACCTCTGACATACCCTGTGCGTGGGACGATACCTGGGAGTCAGGGGTGGGGGGGAGGGTGGGGAATTTTCTAGGTAATGGACCTTCTCTTCAGTTCCCAAGGACTCTCCTTTGGGGTGCCTTTTAACCCACTGGAAACAATTCAGACTGCAAAACTTAGGAAAGGACTGGGCTCCTGTAACCCTGCATGGCCTCCGTGGGATCTGTCAGATCTTTTCTGCAGGAAATAGGGTAGATGGACCTAGGGTACCTTCATTGCTCATACCTAGGCCTTCATTGCTCTACACCGGGACCCCGACCTAAGGGCCTCTTGCAGATTGTATTTGCCCGAACGTGTTGACTAGCGAACTCCCCCTGACATATTGGATGATAATTATCTAAACAGGCCTTCTCCAAATAAACCCAGGTTGCTGGAGGAAACGCAGGCCATCCCTAGCAAAGGGGACTCTGACTCTCTCACTGTTCCTCCTCCTAATAGATGTAGGGGCTTCTCCCTCACTCATTTCCCGGGTTAATGGCTATAACTAGAGCCAACTGTGCTTAGTCCACCTTGGGACGGGGTACTTTAAGGAATATTCCCAAGTAGCTGCCAAAACTCCCTTTGTTTCATGGAAATTCCCTGTCTTCTCTGGTCTGACACGGGCTGCCTGTTCCCCCTTGTTGGCGGGAAAACATGGTGTTTGCTCCTCTGTTGGAGATGATGACCTCTAGAACTGGGAACCCTTTCTGGGTCTTCTAGGAGCACTTTGCCTCTTCTGCCTTCCCCTCCCCCTCCTCTTGTTTTCGCACCACCTTGGGTGTGGCCTACATCACTGGCTTCTATACCATGCTCCCTGCCTCCAGCACCACTGGTTTCTCCTCCTACCCTCACTATCAAGGAGGCTTCTCCTCCTACCCTCACTATCAAGGAGTGAAGAAGAGCACCCCCTGGACCTAACACCACCCACTCCTGATTTCTCCACCAGTATCTCAGGTAAAATTTGACAATGGGGAGGATCCAGGTGGAACATAATTCAGTATTTAAACTAAGTTAAGTTTGTTGGTTTAATTAAGATAGGTCTTTTCAAGTTGTCAGCACTAAATGTGAAACATTTATTCTATCTAGGCTTACTGGAGGTCAAATAAGTTCATGTTATCTCTTGCAATTTGTTAGCAAAAAGATGACAAAAATGATGGTTGTCTGTCTCATCAAAGTTTTCATAGGTAATTGTTAAGATAGCTTTCAAAGTCTTTGAGAACCTGAAACTTTAAAGCTTTGCTTGGATGATAAATGGGATTAAATTCATTGGACATCTAGGTCTTTTCCAAATAGGATAAAGTGCTAAATCATTGATAACTGACATAGGTTTATGCTTTTAACTTCTTATTGCAAAGAAACAAAGAATATTTGGGTCTGTTGGTAAACATGCTTTGTGCTTAACCAGTTCATAAAGTTGCTGTCTAAAGAGTTCTGGTGAAACAGCTCACAATTGGTTACTACTTAGTTTTCACTGGAGACTAAGGTTTCTTTTTTTCTTTCCTTTTTTTTTTTTTTTAAGATTTTATTCATTTATTTGAGAGAGAAAGAGATAGCGAGAGAAAGCACAAGTGGGGAAGAGAGGGAGAAGCAGGCGATCCCAGGACCCTGGGACCATGACCTGAGCCGAAGGCAGTCGCTTAACGGACTGAGCCACCCAGGTGCCCCGAGACTAAGGTTTCTAAGAGTGAAAAATTCTACTAACTGTAATTAAGACTGATGGAAATAAGAAAAGCAACTCTGCATATGAAAGAAAGATATCAGGATTGGAAATACATTTTTGTTGAAGGTAAAAGAAGGTAATTTTGTCCTAAATGAAACTGGTTGTTTAGAAAGAAATGGCTTGGGACAAAATCTGAATGCAAAGGAAAGCTGTAGAAGGTTTGTGATGGGAAATCTTTGGAAAAATTTTAGGTGTGGTCAGGATGGACTAAGATTGAAATGAATGGATTTTTTTTTAAGATTTTATTTATTTATTTGACAGAGAGAGACACAGCGAGAGAGGGAACACAAGCAGGGGCAGTGGGAGAGGGAGAAGCAGGCTTCCCATGGAGCAGGGAGCCCGACGTGGGACTTGATCCCAGGACCCTGGATCATGACCTGAGCCAAAGGCAGACACCCAATGACTGAGACACCCAGGCGCCCCAGGATTTTTTTTTTAAGGTTTTATTCATTCACTTGACAGAGAGAGAGCACAAGTAGGCAGAGTGCAGGCAGAGATAGAGGCAGAAGCAGGCTCCCCGCTGAACAGAGAGCCCAGGATGCAGGGATGCAGGGCTCAATCCCAGGACAGATGCTTAACCCACTGAGCCACTCAGGCGCCCTGACCATCCCTAATCCTATTTAGGCATGTGCTTTAAAACTTTGTAAGGTTTTAACAAACTTCCCCAAGACTGAAATCGTGAACAAAGTCTCATTGACTAATTAGGCCTATTTGTTTGGTATGTTACGTTCTGGTATAAGGTCAACATCACTCGATATTCTGGCTATTGAAGTGTTATATGTCACAGAAATAACTGAGTTTCCTTGTCAATTGCATCATAATGAACTCTCATATCAGATTATTAACAATGTCCATTTCTGGGGTGCCTGGGTGGCTCAGTCGGTTAAGCATCTGCCTTCGGCTCAGGTCATGATCCCAGGGTCCTGGGATCGAGCCCTGCATCGGGCTCCCTGCTCGGCGGGAAGCCTGCTTCTCCCTCTCCCACTCCCCCTGCTTGTGTTCCCGCTCTCGCTGTCTCTCTGTCAAATAAATAAATAAAATCTTTAAGAAAAAAAAAACAAACAATGTCCATTTCTGAGTTTCTGTCATTTATAGTTTTTCTTATTCTCTTGCAAAATGAGTTTCATCTTCGGGGCCCCTGGGTGGCTCAGTTGGTTAAGTGACTGCCTTCGGCTCAGGTCATGATCCTGGAGTCCCGGGATAGTGTCCCATATCGAGCTCCCTGCTTGGCGGGGAGTCTGCTTCTCCCTCTGACCCTTCCTCCCCTCATGCTCTCTCTCTCTCAAATAAATAAAATAAAATCTTTAAAAAAATTGAGTTTCGTCTTCAAGGAGATTCATAAAAAGGACTTTGAGGACAAATACAGGAATTTAATATCTTTAAGATCAAAACTGAAATGGGTAAGAATTTCCAGAACTAACTAAAAAGCTGCATTCAAATGAAATAAGAACTAGTAACATGGTACTATATGAACTAAAAAGATGATTATAGTTTTGTGACACTTGTTTGAAACATTGCTGGTTCTCTAATGTTTACTCTTCCAGATTAAGGAAACTTTCTTTTAAGATATCTGACTTACAGAAATGTGATAAAAGTATTCATTTGTGAATAAATTCACACATTTAACTTTTCTCTCTACCTGAACCCTCTGAAATTAAAAAGGTCTCAGTAAGTATTCTTTCTTCCATGGCAATCATAGTTATTTGCATAAGTTTAATAAGCATCGTTCTCCTTTTAACAGGACACCATTGGAAATATTGGTTATTTTACCAAGGCTTTGACTGGAATGTCATATTTGAGAGAGACATGCATAGACTCAGATATGACAAAACAGATTTAAGAAACTAAGGTTGACTGGGGCACCTGGGTGGCTCAGTCGGTTGAGCATCTGCCTTTGGCTCAGATCATGATCTCAGGGTCCTGGGATCGAGTCCCACGTCAGGCTCCCTGCTCAGCGGGGAGTCTGCTTCTCCCTTTCCCTCTGTCCCTCCCCCCTTCTCCTGTGTGTGCTCTCTCTCTCTCAAATAAATAAAATCTTAAAAAAAAAAAAGAACGGGCCCATGGGGTCCTGTTATTATCCCCACAGAATAACAAGCATGAAGATTGTCTATATGAGCTATTGTGGCAATTTTTCTCAAGTTTACCTCACATTGTCTAGCATAGGTAAACAACAAACATTTAAAGACAATCAGATCTAGAATTTAACATCCACAAAGGTGTGTTATTGGAACATGATTTTTCTCTCTAAAATAACCCTTATTGGGCGCCTGGGTGGCTCAGTTGGTTAAGCGACTGCCTTCAGCTCAGGTCATGATCCTGGAGTCCCAGGATCGAGTCCCGCATCGGGCTCCCTGCTCGGCAGGGAGTCTGCTTCTCCCTCTGACCCTCCCCCCTCTCATGTGCTCTCTCTCACTCTCTCTCAAATAAATAAATATTTTAAAAATAAAATAAAATAAAATAACCCTTATTTCCAAAGATAGCCAAATCAAGACTAATTTGTAAGTCCAATTTTGAAACCTGGAACCATAAAGCCCCTTGGAAATGTTGGCCTGATACCTTGCTTACAGAGTTCCCAGCAGCCTTACCAGGTAAGTAAAGAATGTCACTTCCTGGCAGGTGCAAGAATCTCCAGTTAGTTTGGGAACCTCATGAAGAGGAATCCGCCCACATCTACAGGTATTGCTGGCATGTCTGATGGCAAGCACTTGGCTTGGCTTCTGGCCTGGAGAGGCTACTAAAAGTTCAACCTAGAGATTCCTTATAAAAAGTTCCAGCAAAACAGATTCTAAAAGATCTATATGATCAACCACTATTCTTGCTGAGCTTATATAAATAATTAGGTCAAGTTTGTTAAAATTGGACTTACAAATTAGTCTTGATTTGGCTATCTTTGGAAATAAGGGTTATTTTAGAGAGAAAAATCATGTTCCAATAACACACCTTTGTAGATGTTAAATTCTAGATCTGATTGTCTTTCAATGTTTGTTGTTTACCTATGCCAGACAATGTGAGGTAAACTTGAGAAAAATTGCCACAATAGCTCGTATAGACAATCTTCATGCTTGTTATTCTGTGGGGATAATAACAGGACCCCATGGGCATATTATTTTTTTTAAAGATTTATTTATTTATTTATTTGAGAGAATGAGAATGAGAGAGAGAGAGAGAGAGAGTACATGAGGGGGGGGGAGGGTCAGAGGGAGGAGCAGACTCCCCGCTGAGCAGGGAGCCCGATGCAGGACTCGATCCTGGGACTCGAGGATCATGACCTGAGCCGCAGGCAGTCGCTTAACCAACTGAGCCACCCAGGCATCCCGGGCATATTATTATTTAAACAACTGGAAAATGGGATTGATTCCCCAATGATTATATAACTCAACTAGCACCTTGACCAATTCTATGTGGCTGGGATGATGAAATCGTTCCCTAAAAGCCAGAGCATATCCCACTACGTAGGCTTGTGGAGATAATGGGTGACTCCACTTTCTTTATGATTGGATTGGATGATGCACTTGGGGATGCCCTTATCTCTTGACAAGTCTTCTCCCACTTGCCAGTGATTCTTTATAATTAGGGTACTGTTAACACTGGACCTCAGACAAAGAGGGCTTCTTGATGGCTTCATCCCTCATAGTCATATTTATCCTAGAAGTCACCTCTGTTTAGATACAATTGCAAACAAAGGCTTTAGCCAAGCATACAGTAGCCCTCCTGGTAAAAGGCGCCTCAAAGCTCACTATGGGACAGTCCCTGACTAGAAGGACTTCACATCAGGTCCAGAATATCTTAGAGACCAAAAGTCACCAATGGATGATGGAGGCCGACTTATTAAATACCAGGCTACACTTACAGATATGCCTGAAATAATACTTAAAACCTGTCAAACTTTAAACCCAGCTACCCATATGCCTGGACCTGATCATCGTGCCTCTCTATAGAGCATAACTGTTTAGAGGTTACTGATCTTGTTTATTCTAGTCAACCAGAATTAAAAGATTCCCCTATCAAAAATGCAGATGACAGTTTGCTGATGGCAATAGTTTCATGGAAAAAGGAATTAAGAAAAGCTGGGTATGCTATAGTGCTCACTCATGCTTGCAATTGCCAAAGCCTTAAAAAGTAATACTTGTACTGACTCCAAATATGCTTTCCTAGTCCTACATGCCCACAGAGCGATTTGGAAGGAAAGGGGATTATTATCAAGCTATAACTCCCCAATCAAATATGGGCCTGAAATTAGGACTCTTCTTTTTTTTTTAAAGATTTTATTTATTTATTTGAGAGAGAGAGAATGAGAGATAGAGAGCACGAGAGGGAAGAGGGTCAGAGGGAGAAGCAGACTCCCTGCTGAGCAGGGAGCCCGATGCGGGACTCGATCCCGGGACTCCAGGATCATGACCTGAGCCGAAGGTGGTCGCTTAACCAACTGAGCCACCCAGGCGCCCAAAATTAGGACTCTTCTTGAGGCTGTACACCTACCTCAGGAGGTAACTGTAATTCACCTCAAAGGATATCAAAGAATATGACCTTAGAATCTAAAGGAAACAATTTGGTAGACTGTGCAGCCAAAGCAGGCAAACAAAATAAACAAATATAAGGCTTTTACCAGTCTTAACTCCAAAAAAGTCCTTAAGTCCAGCCTATTCAGACCAAGAAATGTACAGGACTGGCTTGTTAACAATGAGGGAAAAATCTTTATACCCAAAAATAAGCAAGGGAAGGTAACACAGGGCTTACACCAGGCTCCTGATTTGGGTAAAAAGGCCACGGAGGGGGCAAAAAACTTTGCTAAGAGAAACTGTCTGTAGATTTGGACTCCCTTCGTCCCTATAAAGTGACAACAGGCTGTCTTTTATTACACAAACTCAAAAGATGGCCCTCCAAAACTGAATACCCTTGATATCTTGACTGCAGTTAAAGGAGGCCCAGAATTAGATGACCGTCTCCTAACGGGATGGCTATGCGGCTCTAACTTGTGTCCGTGGCTTCCCCCAGGCTGGATAGGCCACTGTACTAGGTTTTGCCTGGATGCACGGATGCATTCTTAAAACCATTACCAACCCAGCCAACCTTCTAAATTTAACCCAACAGTGGACGCGTTCTGTGTTTCATTGGTATGACCATCTAACATTCATTTTTGTTCCCTCTTTGGGACCAGAGGGTGTTGTTTGGCACATGGAAGCTCTTAATAAGTACATGGTCAAAGCCCTAAATGACACTCAAAATAGCATTTCTCTACTAAATACTGAAGTAACACAAACGTGTAAGGCAGTTTTACATAATAGCATGGCATTAGATGTTTTAACTGCTACACAAGGTGAAACTTCGGCTATCATAAAAACAGAATGCTGTATATACGTTCCAGATTACCACAAAATATTTCTGGGTTTCTGATATGAATACTCACATTGGCCCTTTAGATGATCCCTCTCTTTCCTTTAATGATTGGTTAAACTTCTGGACTGGAAGAGGATTTTTGTCAACTATCGAAGGACTCTTATTTGGGCTTTTGTTTTTGTTGGACTTATCATGTTTTGCTGTTTTCTCCCATGTCTCTCCACTTGGTGCCAAGACGCCTCCGCTGCTATAACTTCAAGCCAAGAGATGATCCCTTCCACTCAGGAAGATCCACACATGCAGTCTCCCTTGGATTCAGCTGCCTATGCCTTTTGTAACTCCTATATCTATATAAGCCACAACTGACCAATGTTGACCCATAGGTAGGGGCATCTCTATGCCCCTATTCAGCAGGAAGAAGTGGCAGAAGATGAGACCTTCCACCCTCAGCAACCTTAAAGATTTAAGGGTCAAAACTGTTCAGGGGGGAATAATGTGGGAAACAAAGGCAGAAGAAAAAATTATTAAATTTCCTTACTACCTAGGGTGCCTGGGTGGCTCAGTCGGTTAAGCGACTGCCTTCGGCTCAGGTCATGATCCTGGAGTCCCGGGATCAAGTCCCGCATCGGGCTCCCTGCTCAGCAGGGAGTCTGCCTCTCCCTCTGACCTTCTTCCCTCTCATGCTCTCTCTCTACCATTCTCTCTCTCTCTCTCTCTCTCTCAATAAATAAATAAATAAATAAAATCTTTAAAAAAAAAATAAATAAATTTCCTTACTACCTAGAGCCCATTGACAAGTCCTTGAAACAGGCAGAGTGACATTCCTCTAGGGACCCAACTGCCTCGATGTTAATACTTTGCTAAGGGCAAAAGACAATCCTAGCCCCCCCCCCCCCCCCCGCAACCCAGGATCCTGTAGGTCTACTTTAACATATAAACATTCCTTTGGAAATTTCCTTTATCTCTAAGCCCAAGATGCATGTTGGCAATCATCCCCCAAGCATATGGCCCACCAACATACATCGGAAGGGTCTCATGACTAAAGTTTTATTAGACGGTAATAAATGACCTTTCCCCAACAAGAGCTAGCCCCCTCAAGGTCCTGGAAACCTTGCTTCCAGAATTCTTTAGAGACTCAGGGATCCCTAACCCCCTCCCAACTTGAAAGTATACAATGGGCCACTCCTCAAGACCCCAGTGGACTTCTTTCTGCCCACGGGTTCTGTCCCCGTGCTTTAATAAAACCACCTTCTTGCACCAAAGACGTCTCAAGAATTCTTTCTTTCCTACATCAGTGACCAGGTCGACCAGAGTGGACAGCTATGCAGCCCCAGAAGTTGGGCGGCGGGTTTTGGGCGCGAGTGCTCCCACAGCGGGCGGGGCATCGGGCCATTACGAGTGGGACGGAGGACCCTGGCGGCCTCCCAGACAAAGGGGGCGGTCAGGAAGGCGGTGGCGGGCGGGCGGGCGCCCCTGGGCTGGAGGAGGAGCTGGGACAGAGGGGAGGAGGGGGCGGTGCCCGGGCCTCACAGGCACGTGCCGCGCCCTCCCTGGGACCCGCGCCCACCCACCACCGTCAGTACCCGCCTCACCTGGGCCGCCCGTCACGCCGCAGACGGGGCGGCCTCCCGGAGGGTCGGGGTAGGCCCCAGACCCATAGCCTGGTGACCACCGCAGGAGCGGAGGAGCGTCCGGTGCGCTGAGCGCGGGCAGCCGAGAGAGCACGGGAGGCGGGGTCCCGCCCCTGTCCCTGCCTGGGCGCGGCGCCCCGCCCCCCGCCACCTGGGGGAGCCCCGCCCCGTCTCCGCCACCTGGGGGAACCCCGCCTCTGCAGCCGCGGTAAAGACAGGGTCTCCCGGAACCGCAGCCCCCCCATTTCCTCCCGGCCTCACGGCCTCTGGGTCGCCCCTCCACTTCCGGCGCGGGACCCCCGCCCCCGTCCTCGCCCACCTCACACGCACGCAGTTTAGAGCCTTCCGGGGGCTGAGTCACTCACTGCACCAGAATTCCCGCCGTGACCTCGCGCAGCCTGGGCACAGCTCCGGGTGGTCTCAGGGTCCGCGCCCCCACCCGGTCCCACCCCGCTCGCTTCCTGGCGTCCAATCCGTCGCCGAGTTCCAAGCCACGCCCTGATCCGACTGGTCTCCCACCGCCGGGACCCCCGCCCCGCCTCCGCTTCTCCAGCACCGAGATACCGCGCGCAGCGGCCTCCGGTGCCCCTCGGCCCTCTCCGGCCCCAGCTGACCCTGGGGCCGCACTTAAGTTTCTCGAAATCCCGCCCCCGCGCCCTCCGCCCCCGACAGCGCTGCCCCCTGTCCGGCCCCGGCTTGTGGCGGCCCTGGGCTCCCACGGCCCAGAGCACACAGCCCCATTGTCCCGGTTATCTGCACTTTGTTATATTTGTTTGATTATGCAGGACCGGATCGGGGACGTGGAGCTCCGGGAGGGCCGGGCCGGTGTGACTCAGCCTGGTGCCCAGGCCCAGCCAGTACTGCTTGTAGGTGCTCAAGGATGTGTCGGGATGAAAGGGGACCTTGGTTCCTCTGGTGGGTAAAACGGGGCCAAAGGATGCTGCTCTCACCTAGCTCTCCCATCACCCTCGCCTGGCAAAGAAAGACACTCAAGGGTATAAAGGACATGGTTTATTCCCAGGCCATCAGACCCCAGGTACCACCAGAATGTTGAGTCTAGGCTGCCCACACCCTCCAAGAGCTGGTTACCTGAGGTCAGCAAAGGAAGCAGAGGTGGGGGAGTGGGCACCAACCAAAGTAGCAAAAGGCACCCCTGTTCCAGGGGTCAGGGACTAGGGTGGACACCAAGGATCCCATGACTTGTATTGACCCTGAGTGTACTGACCCTGACTCACCTCTGAACCTGAGTTGCCCTGATGGGCAGTGACCTATGTCTAGTGGGGGGGTGGGGAAATCCTGGTATATTGTCCCCAAAAGGGTTTTAGTCCCCCAGGCCATGTAGTCTTTCCTTACAGGAACTCTCCAGAACCCCCAACATTGAACACCTTCTCAGTCCTTTCCCCTCAGTCAGAATGCTGGGATGGTCAGAGATGGTCCTCGGCTTCCTCGGGTTGGGGGTCTGGGCAGCAGGTGGCCTTGGGCACAGCTTCATGGTGTAGCTTGGAGAGTAGCCGGGCTGTCTCCTGGGTGATCTCAAAATGTTTGGGCAGCGGGGTGCGGCGCAGAGGGCTGCCCTCAGGCGAGGAGGAGGCAGCAGCGGGGCCAGGTCCCCCCCGCCTCCGCAAACTCCCTCGGGTCACTGATGTGACAGGGGTCTCCTCGCTCAATTTGGAAGCTACCAGGGCCAAGCTGGACAGCTGGTGGGTGACAGGCCGCACACCGCCCCGGGGATATTTCACTGGCTGACGGCTGAAGTGGCCACGGGATTGTGTCCCCAGGAGTGAGTCCTCTGGACCTTGGCTGGACACTGTGGGTTGGCATGGTCAATGCTGAGCACCGCTAAGTCCTCTGGATTATCTCGGGGGAGTCATCTCTCAGCCAAGCCACCCCAGGCAAGGACACCCCTACAACTCCTGGGCTGCTCCCCAACATACTTACCTTCCCCTCCCTCCTCTTTGGTGTCCTCAGCCACTTCTCTCTGGTCTCTCTGTGGAGCTGGAATCTGTAGGAACAAACCCAAGACCAAAACCCAACAATAAAATCCCAGTTCTTTGAGACTCTTGGGGAGCTGAGGGTTTGTTCCTGGACACGTAAAAGGTCTGTTGCAGTTTTGGTATCTGGGGAGACGATGCCCTTTAACAGTATACTGCTTGTCCCCTTGTACAGAGCAATATTATTAGTCGCAAACTGTGGGCTCCATGAAGGAAGGAACGCCCTTGCTCAGCAGAGAGCCAGCCCAGGGAGTGACTTAGCCATGTCCGCATTAAGACCAGGTGAACTACCTGTCTCCATCCTGCTCTGCTCTGCAAACTTGCACCTGCGTTTCAATTTATCTGTACATCCTTCAGTTGATCCTTTAGCTAAATGCTAATAGCAGCTGGAGTTCTTTCTACATGTCCTGAGCACTTTCTGAGCCATATACCATTGCTCAGAGACCCAGCGCTCACTGACAGCCCCTTTACCATCTCTGGGCCGCTATGGAGGGGAGGTGCATGCTCTCCGGAATGGTGTGTGTAGCAGGATCTGAGGGACAGGGAAGCCACCAGTAGGAGTCTCATCTAAATGGTTTTCACTAACAGTATCTACCTCTCAGGGCTCTGTTGAAGATGACAGGAAGCCTATAAAGTGCCAATGTATAGTAGATGCACGGTGCTTGGCATTCCACAGACCCCTCTTTGGCCTCACTTTCTACCACCTTCTCCTCACTAATTCATTACAGCTCAGGGCTGCACCCTAAACACACCAGGCATACTCTCACCTCAGGGCCTTTGCACTGGCTATTCCCTTTGGAACACCCTTCCCCAGATCTCCATCTGGCTCATTCCTCACCCACATCTTTCCAGTCATAGCTCAAATCCACCTTCTCCATGAGACCTGCCCGCAGTATCCCATTTACTGCTACAGACTGCCCTTCACCTCCCCTTGTGCCCCCAATGTCTCTCACCCTTTCTTCTCCATAGTACTTGTCACCTTGTAATGTCCTATAAACTGACGTTATACCATATTTCTTATTTGCCATTGGTTTCTTTCCCACTAAAATGCAGTCACCAAAAGGATGGGGTCTCTGAATAATTTACTCACTGATGTATTTGTAACGCCTACTACAACAATGCTTGGTATATAGTAAATGTTCAATAAATATTCTGTTGAAGGACTAAATGATCACCTGTGTTAGTAACTCTGCAGAGCTGTACCCTGTCATTCCTCCATTATTACCTCCATTATTATTACCCACCACTCCATTCCTCACTTTTAGGGAGAGAGGGAATGAAAGAGAAAAATTTAAAGGCAAAGGAAGGAAGGAAGACAGGAGAGTGAGAGGATTAAATGGAGAGAAGGCCCTCCCCATGTCTGTGGGCCCAGTGGGTTCCTACCTCAGGAGGCGTGGCCTCAGGATGCTTCTCCAAGGTACCGTGGGGCTCAGGGTCTGGGTCGGAGTCCGAGGCTGGGACTGGGGGCAGGGGATCTGGAGCAAGGTAGGAGGGTGGTGGCTGGGGGTTGTTGTTTATGAGGGGCCTGGGGGCTGGACTGGGGTCTTGGGGCAGGGGCTCAGTGGCCACGGGGAGGTCGTCCATCCCAAAGATTTGCTCGTAGTATACAATGAGGAACTCGACGAGCTGGGCCTGGTGCCCAGAGTCTAGTAGGCAGGTGACAGGGCCGGCACCAGCTGTCCCTGGACCGTCCGGTGGCCGCAGCAGCGTTGGCCCAAACACAATGCCCAGGTTGTTGGCAGACATCTTGTTTTCCTCAAACTGTGCAGCCACCCTGGGGATGGTATGAGGAAAAAGATCAGAGCATGGAATGCATGGTCACTGGCCATCAGGTAGGAGCTATAGGCCAGGCTCATGGGAACCTGCCCAAGTCACGGGTAAGTGGTCCCAGGCGTTGTTGGGGACTGGCAGAGACATGCCTGGCAATGGAGATCAGGGGTCAGCACCCAAAGTCTAGAATCATGTATTAAAATTCAGAGCTCAGAAAACACATGCAAAGATCAGAAGTCAGTGTCAGGGGTCAGTCCGAGGTCAGTAGTCGTATGTCCACGGACAGGGCCACAGATCCGTGCCTCAGGTCAGAAGTCACATTTCAAGGTCAGGGACAGTGCACACCTGAACAGATGGGCCACCAGGTGCCGCAGGGTGCTGTAGTTAGAGTCAGGCAGCTGCACCAAGAGGGTCTTCAGCGAGCGGATAACCTCAGGGCTGGGGCTGGGGGTCCCAGGGTCGTGCCCAGGGTCTGCATGCAGGGTCTTAGCCAGAGAGATGAAGGCGTCGTAGAGGTGGAAGGGGACCACGGGGTCAGTGAGCTGGGGGTGGAATGGCGGGAGGGACATGGGTGTGGGTGGGCTGCAGAGGGTCCTCAGCCTGAGCCCGCCCGACCCCTATCCCCGAGGCACTGAATACCCACCTCCTGGAGGAATCTCTTGAGAACACTCGAGACATCATGAGGCGAGTTTCCTGACATGTCCACCAATGCTCGACCATTCTCAAGAGCCTGGCACAGCCGCTCCACACGGACCCGGGACCCGCTGACCCGATAAATGCCCTGCGGGGCAGGGGCAGGGGCAGGGGCAGGAAATAGACATCTGGCTCACCAACCTGGCCATCAAGAGGGCCAGGTCACTACTGGGGGTGGTCAAGAGTCAAGGCAGCACCTGCACACCCAGAGCACGATGTTCTATCTCGGCCGTGCACTTGGTGATCACAAAGGGCACCTCCTCCGGGAAGTCCCTGGGCAGCTGCAGGAAGTCGACCCCAAAGAGGGGCGTCCGGGCTGGGAGCCGCCTGTGTCCACAGATGATCAGCAGAGTCTCCAGGCAGCGCTTGTGACAGGTCAGAAAGCACTGAGGGGAAGGTCATAGGGTCAGGGAGGTCATCAGGGGTCAGCGGGTGAAGAGAGGTCAGAGGGATCCTCAGGGGGCAGGGGACTCATAGGACATCATTAGGTCAGGGCATGTCCCAAGGGCAGAAAGGTCATAGGGATTTCAGGTCCGGGGGGGGGGGTGCCTGGGGTCAGGGAGGTCACTGGGGTCAGAAGATGTCATTGGTTGACGGGCCCAGGCCACACCTCCTCGCACTCGGTTCCGCTGACCATGAAGGCTTCACACTCGCGGCACTTGGCTGGGCCCCGAAGTCGCCGCAGCCGGTGGGTCTGGGCCGCGCTGGACAGCGTCCACTTCCTGAAGGGGCTTCCTAGACCGTTCTCCAGCCCATCTACCAGGTCTGTGGGGGCACAGGGTCAGGGGTGCCTGGTCCAGCCCCCGCCCCACCCCACCTGCTTCCAGCCTCACCAGGGTCTCGCTCCTCAAAGTCATCTGAGGACTCGGTGCCTGTGGATGAGACCTTCACCAACCGCCTTGTGCCAGAGCCTAGAGGCAGAGGGTCACAGAGGTTGGGGGCCACAGGGGTCATGGGGAAGCTCCAGGGCTAAGGAGATATTCCTGGTTTTTAGGCTTTCCAGAACCACCCACGGATGCCCTTGGGAAAAGGGTTAGAGGTGAGGAGGGAAGTCAAGTCAGAGATTGGGGGCTGGAGAATGAGGTCAGCAATCTGGGGGGTGGTTCAGAAATTGGCTCAAGAGAATGGATCAGAGGATGAGGAAACTAGGTCAGGGGTGCACGTAGATCAAAGGTCAAGTGATAGGTTAGAGATGGAGGGCCAGAGCCTGGCCAGGGTCTGGAGGAGAGTTCCAGGTAGGGAACGGGTTAGGGCCGGGTCCTGGCCCCACCTGGGCTGGAAGTGGGAGAGTCCAGGGACCGAGACTCGCCGCCACCGCCCATACTGTCCATGTCGCTGCCTGGAGTCAGGCCTGGAGTTCCTAGGAGGGAACAGGTCAATTAGGACTGACCCGAGCCCCGGCACCACTCCCTCTGCCCCCTCACTGTGCTCACCCTGCCAGCCTGCGTCGGCCCAAGGGCCTGCCTCCGCTGCGCTTTCATCCAGCCGAGGGGGTGGGGGGCAGGAGAGCTTCTTTCTTGTGTCCAGGGGAGAGCTGAAAGGAGAGGTTTGAGGGCTCTGAGGACCAGAAAACTGCTCCGGGATGACATCACCTATGCATTGCATCTAGGAGGACCCAACTCCAAGCACTTGAGTCTGCAAGCCTTGATACCAGTGAGCACCCAGTAGAGCAGCAACCCTAAAGTCTGGGCTCTCCCAGAACTGGAATACCCACCCCCACAAGAGCCTTGCATACTAAATCCAAGAACTGAGGCTTTGAGTTTTCTGACCCCCCAAGTACTCAGCCTGGTGGTGCCAACAGCCTGCAACTGTCTCTGGGGCTCATTTCTGACCCCGCTCCTGGGAGGAGGCCCACCTGTGCGTGGCGGGCAAGAACTCCTGGAAGGAGAAGGCAGGCGGAGGGGGTGGTGGGGCCTCGGGCTGCAGCAACCTCACGAACTCCTGGTAGCGCTGGCCGGGCTCGAAGGGCTCACAGCACTCCGCCAGGGCGGCGAAGGCGCGGGGGCCACGCTCGGCCTGGGCCCCTCGAAGCCCAAACAGTCCCAGGGTCACCTGCGGCGGGGGTGGGGGGGTTGGGTGGTTGGGGAGCGCAAACTGCAGGGAGAGAGGGGCGGAGCCTGATCTTTAGAGACACCAGTGCGGCCAGGGTTTGGGGGCGGGGCGAGCAATGAGAAGAAGCTGGGGGGCGTGGTCAGAGCCTGGTTTGGAGGGGTGGGGGGGACGGGGAGACAGGACCCGCTGGGGGTGGCGCCGAGGCTGAGGTGTGGTCAGGGACTGAGGGTGGAAACCCGCCGTCTAGGGAGAAGGAGTCCTAGGCCCTGGGGACGGGTTAGGGGCAGAGGGCCCTCAGCTGGGGCCAAAGGAGAATATGGGGCGGCAGTGGGAAAGGGTCTCACCCGCCTCAGCACTTCGTCCCCCTGCAGCACCAGCTTGCGCACATGCGACACGATCCGCTGCTTGGCGGCCTCCAGGTCTTGCTGCCGCGCGTTGGCGTCGCGGACGCAGGTCTGGTACAGCGCCATGGCCTCCTGCACCTGGGGAAACCAGGGTCCGGGCACATGTGGGACAGAGTGTGGGGCGGGGTGCGCCGAAGCGCTGGGGGGGCACCGGGCCGGGTCCCCACCTTGGCCTGGGCCTCTTCTCGAGATCGCCGCCGCCGCTCCTGCTGTTTGCTGGGCCCCGGCGAGGCCTGGGGTGCTGGGTCCTCAGGAGACGCCTGGGAGCGAACCCACAGGTCCTCGCTGCGCTGTACATACTGGAGCTGGGCCCTCCGCAGAGCCTGCGCTGCGTCATTCTGGGGCCGTGGGGGGGTGGGGGCAGGGACAGAAGGGGACAGATCAGAGCCTCTTCCTCCCCTCCGCCAGCCCAGCGGGTGCGCACCCACCCACCCTGCCGGGACTCACCATCCGCTTCTGCTCTTTCAACCACTGCTCCTTAAACTCCTTCCGCCACTTCTCAATCTCATTTCGTTTGGCTGCCAGGGGCTGGCAAGGAGGACAGATGGGGGTGTTGCCTCAGGGCCACCCGACCTTTCCGCTCCCTGCTACCATGTGCCTTTCATCCTCTGGACCCTCTCCCGGGTCTGCACTCTCACCCACCCACTGGCTCTCCACCTCATCCTTTCTAAAGCCTGGACCCAGAGATGCCAAAGCTCTCTTCCTGGGAACACTCAGCGCCTTGCCCCCGTTCAAGTCCTGCAAACAAACAGAAGCAGTTTTGCAGTTGCACAGGAAGCCTGGTTTGAATCTCTGCTGGGTAACCCTGGGCAAGTTCCTCAGCATCCCTTTGCCTCAGCTTCCTCATCAGCAAAATGGCACTGATGGTTAAGTGCCTTCTCCCTGGGGAGGTGTGAATGGAATAGGGCATGCAGCAGGGCCCCCTCACCTGGTAGTAATCTCTTTTCTGCTGGGCCACTGTTTCCATGGCCAGGGCTCCCAGGCTGAGGTCGTGTTCCAGAAACAGGGTGTAGATGTACTGCAGTGGCATGTGGCTCTGGGGGGGTGAGGGGGAGAGAGGGAGGGTTGGTGTTGGAGGATGCTGAGGATCTAGGGGGTTTAGGGCTGGGGTTCTGGAGGGGTCTGGTCATGGCTACCTGCTGGTGGATTGACACCTTGCCAGCCTCGGCGATCTTCATGATGCTTTTGGCAAATTCTAGCTCTGGGGGGAGACAGCAGGGGTCTGAGTTGGGCAGGGTGTGGGCACTGCCTGGGGCCTGGGGCCTGGGGCTGGGCAGAAGGGGTCCTCACCAAGGCTGGCTCTCTTCTCCGTCCAGGCCAGCAGCTCCTTGGCATAGCGGCTCCAGGTCTTGGCATAATCCAGAGCTGCATCCACGCCCCCCGCGGTCCGAATGAGCCGCAAGTCCAGTTCTTCCCCTGGGGCAGGAGGGTGGACCTCTGACCTTCTGTGGCAGCTTTCCCTGAGCCCCAAGCCCGACCAGACCAGTGACCCCTATTCTACACTCTATGGCTCCCCCAAATATCCCTTTATGATCTTGTCCAGGTTGCAATTTTATACTGATTCTCCACCCAGACTGGGGGCTCCCTGAGGGCAGGGGCTCAGCTCTTTCGTGTGTACTGCCGTGTCCCTGGTGTGCGGAACTGGCAGGGGGTGACAACTAGCTGAAGAAGGACTCCTTTCTGCCCCACTCCCCACCCCACCTCAAAGCCCCCTACCTGTAAGGGGCACAGGACCCTCCAGGGAGGGGCCACTCCAAAGTCTGGTTTCCCTGGTCTGAGGGGGAGGGAGACAGCATTCAGGAGCAAGCAGGGCAGGGGCTTCAAGCCCCTAGAGCCCCTCCCCCTGGAGATGCCCTCCTCCCTGCCTCCTTGGTGCCGCCCTTCACCTCAGTGGCTGTGGGGGTCTTGTCAGACTCTGGGTCTCCTGAAAGCACCGGGTCTCCAGGCAGCATCTCAAGGGTCCTGGGAGGTAACGGTGTCAGGATGCCACCCTCCACCCAGTCTGTCTTGCTTAGGGGTGTTGGGGGCCCCCAGGGCAGTGTGAGTGATGGTCCTGGATATCATCTCTGTGACATCTCTTGTATCTGGGAGGTCTGAGTGGTTTGGGGGGGGTGGGGAGGACCAGGTGTTTTTTGTTTTTTGGGTTTTTTTTTATGGAACTTGAGAGAGTTTGAGAGGTCCCAGGTGAATCTGGGGTTCACAGAGTGGGATTATAAGGATCTCAAATGTTTAAGGAGTCACAAGGATATATGGGGGTACTAGGACCGTTTTAGGGATTTCCAGTGGTTTTGGGGGGCTGAATTTTGGGATTTTTCAGGTGTTTTGGAAGGACCCATCTTAGACTTCTCAGGTTATTAGGTAAGTGGACCCAGATGTTATAGGTTCCTAATGAGGCACCTAAATGGTTAGGGATTTGGGGGGGGCCCAGGCTCAGACTCACACATTCCCCAGTGAGATCTCGAGGTTGTCCAGGCTCCGGAAGATGTCACTGTACCTCTTCCTGCTCTCTGGAGCCAGGGGTAGCCCTGGGGGAGGGGAATGTCATACATGGGCCAATCAAAGCCTCCCTCCACCCACGGAGGCACCGACACCTAGGCCCTTAGCCAGTTGTTTGGAGGTTGGAGAGAGAGAGACAGAGAGTGTTCTGGACCTGTACAGAGTGCGGGATGGGGGCGGGTGTCAGAGTCAGGACTGAGGCAGTGTGGCCTGGGGTGAAGCCAACTCAGGGCAGGCAGATGGACTCAGGCACAACCCAACACAGAGACAGCTGCTTAGAGGAACAGAGACACCCACACACACACATGGGCCCAGAAGCAAAGCGACAAAACAGATGCCCCAGATGCAGCCACACTGTCCCTGGAGAGAGAGCCAGGTTGACAATAGAACCACATGGACCTCAGGCCAGACAGATGGAAATACACGTGGGAGAGACCGGCACAGAGCCTGTGGCACAAACACATAGGGGCAGACTGAAAGCAGAGGAACATAAAGACCGAATGACACTCGATATGCACAGCAGAGACACAAAGACAGCCGGAAATACAAGTCGGACCTTGCCACATTTCTGCCACAGCCCCTCTTCTAGGGGGCCCACATCAGCAATGCCTCCTCCCCTGACTACGGAGGAGCCGAGTGGGGATTCTGCCGTGTCGCCCTCTCCATCAGCGGTCATGACACCCTGCCCCCATGACAAATATCAGAAGCAGAAGCGGCCACTTCCCTTTCCTGGGCCCCCTCCCCCAGGCATCCGGGGTGAAGACTCCAAAGGGGGAGGGGGCGAGGGAATGATGTTCTGGGCCCCTCTCGGCTTGGGGGGTCCTCACAGTGGAGGATGCCCGCATCCCTCCCATTCGAGACTCCTTTCCCCGCTCTCTGGACGGAAAGGGACAGGCGAGACCACTCAATTTAGTAAGTGGGGTACGGTTTGGGGAGGTCCCTCTCGGATCCCATATCCCGGACCGCCTACCCGGCTCTGCTGCGTCCATGGCCCGGTCCGAGGATCTCTCGGCGGGGACCCGGACCGGGATGGGATCTCGCGCTGGCGGGGCCCAGCCCCGATTTCCTGCCGCGGACGCGGCCGCCGCCGCCGCCGCCCGGGTTCCGCGTAGCCCCGCCCAGCGCAGGCTAACGCCCCACGCCCAAACACGCCCCTGCTCAGCAGAGGCTCCGCCCCCGGCTACCCCTCGGCCGACTGGCCACGCCCCAAGGCTCTACGCGCCCTGCCCGAAACGCGGGAGATGCTGTGGGGCCCGGGATTCTAGTGCGACCATGCCAGTCCTGGACACCCCATGGCTCCATGCCAGCCGGGGTTCTCCTCGCCAGATCTTTACGCGGCCCCAAAGCCCCAGCACACTCACTGTCCGGGGCGCCTGTCCCTGAATCTTCTACACTCCGCGACGCAGCGACTTCCCTGCCCAAGGGCCTCTTGGACCCCTGAACCCATACGGGCTCCACTGGATCCATGGTGCCCCCTGGTGGAGAGGCCTGATGGCAAGCCTTATTCCAGTGGGATCTTAAGTTCCCCCTAATGCTCTAGGGCTGGAGACCCCTGGTCTGGGGCAGCCCCAGTGACCTTGGAAGCTGGACCAGACTCTTGAAGCCCTCATTACAGTACAGCCAGAAGTGCCCCTAGCACCTCTCTCAGGCAGGGGACCACAGATCTCTGCCCTGAGCACCCCAAGTATCATTCCCAGGAAACAAATCCCAAGTCCAGAGTTCTTGCCTCCCGGTTGCCTCAAATTGTCTCAGGGATTCCAAGTGATCACCACAGCCCCTCTGCCTGGTGGGTTCTGGCACCCGTACACTTCCATACACCTTAGTCTGTGCTCAGGGCCCATGTGACACTCACAGCATTCACAGTTGGTCCCTGCCCTTTCCCTGCTTTGGAACCCAGGGCTTTCCTTGGGCTATGGGCCACACTCCTCCTGATGGGGAAGTTGGACACGGACAGACTACAGAGGATGACCAAGGTGTGAAGATGGGAAAGGGTGGTGAGCCCCTCACGGATCTGCAGAGGTTGTCCTGTAGGCTGGGCCTGGGTACCAGGCCTGAGATTTTCACATGCAGCTTGTCAGTTATAAAAATGCACCCATATCCCTAATGGAATTTCTAGTTTGAAAGACAGATTTACGGGGCACCTGGTTAATCAGTCAGTTAAGCATCTGCCTTCAGCTAAAGTCATGATCTCAGGGTCCTGGGATTGAGCCCCTCATCAGGTTCCCTGTAGGGAGCCTGCTTCTCCCTCTCCCATCCATGCCCCTACCCATGCTCTCTCTAAATAAATAAAAACAAGTTTACAACTTTGCTTTCTAAAGTTCTTAGCTGTTGAGAAGGCAGGAAAATCTCCCATGGCCATGACTCTGCTCTCATGCAGCCTACTCCACAAACTCCTGAGTTGCAAGGAGTATGTGCCCTCTGAAAGGAAGGGCAGTGTCGGTACAAGGGCGGAGCCAGGCTGCAAAGCTGGGCCGAGAGGAGATGATGAATGGCACAGGGTCCCCTCAAGTGGGACCCCAGTTAGCATCTGCAAGATCTGGATTGAACTTCCTCACATCGAACACACGAGAGGAAGGAGTGCTGTTATTTCACATATTACTGAACAGAAGAAAATGCCATTAATCCTAAAACCTTCCACCAGTGCCTAAGAGACCAGGGCATGAAGCTCAGAGACCACAGAAATAGGGAGGTGCTTGTCAAATTACAAAATATGCACAACTCTCTGGGGTTGGAGCTCAGCCCATCTAAGTGCTGAATATCTGGGTCCCAGGGGCTGTCGTTAATAACCTCACGGCTCCTGGGGAGGGTGCCAGGACCCTGCTCGGTGACCGCACAGCCCCACCGCGACCTGTTCAGTGGTGCAGACAGAGGTGGAGGCAGGGCTTCTTAAAATGGTGGATGCGGCTTTATTTACCAAAGGGGCCGGCCCAGGGCTGGTTCTGCCAGCCAGGCCCTCAGGTGGCTGTGGGGTGGTCCCAGCTCAGCTCAGTCCTGGCGGCAAGGCTGGGCCTGCCTCGCCACGGGAGCAGTGTTCCCCCTTGGGGCTCCTGCCCAGTGGCACCGACATGGGTAGCAGGTGCCGGCACTGCCATCTCAGGAAGGCACTTTCAGCTTCGGGGTCCCCAGGAAGAACTGCAGGACACGGTCGGCCAGGAGCGCCAGGCAGAAGTCCAGGAGCAGGACCTGGGCGATGACGAGCTTGAACTGTGGGGCAAGGAGCACTGGTGAGCTGGGTGCCTGCAGACGGGCCAGGCTGAGTCCTGGGGCCACACCCATGGGGCCACTCACCTCCACGGGGATGTCCACGAGGCCAAACTGACTGTTGAAGTCGGGCGAGGAGCCAAGGAGCAGGCCCACGATGGCCAGGAGCGACACGGCCAGGCTCCACACTAGGGGCCTGTTCTCTGGCAGGCTCTCCATGAACGGTGGGCCCTGTGGGGACAGATGGACAGTCAGTCATGTGCTGCAGGGGCCAAGAAAGTGGGCAGGGCGAGTTCAGGCAAGGGCTGGGCCTCACTTTGTAGTTGATGGCAAAGGTGGCCATCTGCATGGCCATGGCCATGATGTACACGGTGCTGTTGACCAGGCTCGGCTCAAACTCCTTGTACAGGTCCACAAACTGCTCCTGCCTGCGGCGACACAGAGGGTACGGGGCTACCCTCTGGCCCCCACCATCCCTGGGCAAAGCCAGGGTTCTGCCTGGCCGACCCCACCAGTCAGGCCTTGGTTACCCCAGGGCAACGTGTGCATGTGCCTCCTCCTGCACCCTCCCCAAACCCCAGGCTGGGCCAGCACTCACTTCTCGGGGCTCCGGGCCTGGGCCTCGCTGTACAGGTAGACAAGACTCAGGAAGTGCACACAGAACTGGAGCACGACCGTGAGGATGGTGTACATGTTGAAGATGTTGGGCAGCGGTCGCTCTCGGGAGAGAGTCTTGAGGGGCTGTAGTGGCAGGATAGGGAGTAAGGGTCCAGGCTCACACTGGGCCTACCCCCACCCCCTCCCCCGCCCTCCTAGCAGGACTCGTGTAGAGAGCAGTCACCAAATCCTGGAGGTTATGAGTTAGCACCAGACCCCAGAGCCCTGCTCGTTCCCCAGCCCCTTGGCCGAGATGATGCCACCACACCCTCACTCAAGGCCTACGCTCCACATAGCAGCCACAGGGTGTTTAAAATTCACCCCCTTCCCCTTGTTCTAGAACAAACCAAAGCCCTCCCTGGGACCCAACGGGGGCTCATGGTTGACACAACCCACCTCCACCTCCTCCAGGCACCAGGTGCTCCTTGCATCTGTCCATGCCTACCTATGGTCCTTCTGGCTACCTCCTGGAAGGTTCCCTTGTTCCTTATGCATCACACAGGCTCCCCTGAATGATCCCGAGGCTGTCCCCTGTAGCCTGTGACCCACTTTATTTTTCATGACACTGAACGCTTTCTGAGTGGTCCTAATAATCATTTCCCCATCTGTCCTCTCTTTGCCTGTGGGCTCTGTGTAGCCCACCTGAGACCCCAACTGGTGGACAGTGCTGGGGCCCGAGTTGTGCCACTCCAGGGAGCCTCGGCGTGCACCTGCTCTGTCCCCTGATCCCCATCTGTAATGTGGGGATGACAGTTCCCACCCCGAGGGCTGCTGTGAAGACGAATGGATGACAAGCAGTGGTGCCTTTAACAGTCCACCCTAGCTGGCCCAAAGAGGCAGACGGTACTCCTGGGCTGGGGAGGGAGCCCCTGCTTTGCCTGTGGCTCAGCCCACCTTGGAGCGGGAGATGAAGAGGAAGCAGCCAGCCAGCAGCAGCCCCTGCAGCGTGGCCTGGAAGTCACTGAACTTGACGCCCTCCAGGTAGAGAACACTCTGGCTATAGGCCAGGATGAGGGCATTGAGTGCCAGGATCTTGAACATCTGCAGCGTGGTCACCAGTGTGCAGCGGCCCTGCTTGATCACGTGGCAGACTGTGGGGGGGGCATGGGAAGGGAGGAAGGTGTGGGCGTGGGGGCCCATCAGGATGGGCATGGGGGGAGGCAACTGGGGGTGGGACTCACTGCACTGGATGGAGGAGAGCTTGGAGGTGAAAGGGGCAGCGATGCTGGCGTCCCCCAGCTTCACGATGGGCGTGTTCTCGTCCTCGAGCTCTCGCAGCACCTGGCTCAGGCGGTCCTGTGGGGCAGGCGGCAGGGATAAGACCTGGCCACCAACGCGTGCTGGTGTCCCCCACCTCCTGTGACTCACCCGCTGGGAGGCCAGCTGCTCCTCGGGAGGCGGGAGCCCCGACCTCTGCTTGGCCGCCCTGGAAGTGGCCCGGACACTGCTGCTGCTGCTCAGGACAGGGCTGTCTCGGGGCCGTCGGCGCCGTTCAACAACTCGCTCAGGGGCAGTGGCCAGGAGGGCCACACCTGGGGGGAGGTACGTGAGTGTGTGTCTGGAGCCTAGAGGGAGCCTGTCACCCCAGGCCTGCTGGCCCTGTGCTGAGTGAAGCCCAGTGTGGAGCATGGAGTGGGGTGTCTGCTCACAGGAGCCAAACCTCCCCATCTCAGCTGATCTCCCCACGGAGTGCCTGAGAGAGCATTCTATCTTGCTTTCTACATTTGGAAAGCAAAACCCAAATACATGGAACTGACTTCCAGGGTTGCCTGGGTGGCTCAGTCGGTTCAACATCTGCCTTCGGCTCAGGTCATGATCTCAGGGTCCTGGGATTGAGCCCCGCATCGGGCTCCCTGCTCAGCGGGGAGCCTGCTTCTCCATCGCCCTCTGCCCCTCCCCCTGCTTGTGCTCTCTCTCAGATAAACAAAAAAATCTTAAAAAAAAAAAAAAAAAAAAAGCTGGGCGCCTGGGTGGCTCAGATGGTTAAGCGTCTGCCTTCGGCTCAAGTCATGATCCCGGTGTCCTGGGATCGAGTCCCACATCGGGCTCCCTGCTCCTTAGGAGCCTGCGTCTCCCTCTGCCTCTCTCTCTCTGTCTCTCATGAATAAATAAATAAAATCTTAAAAAAAAAAAAAGCTGATTTCCATGGTGTACTGCCAAGGATCACAATTCCAGGACATAATAGTCAATTAATAAAGCAGTTAAGGATTTGGAAGGCACTGTAAGGAGGTCATTTTTTTTTAAGAGGGAAAGAGTGAGCGTGTGTGTGCGCCCTCAACAGCATGCATGTGAGCAGGGGTGGGGGCTGGGTGTGGGGAGGGGAGGGGCAGAGGGAGAATCTCAAGCAGGCTCTATGCCAAGCCCAGAGCCTGACCTAGGGGCTTATCTCACAATCCCGAGATCATGACCTGAGCCACAACCAAGAGTCAGATGCTTAACTGACTGAGCCACCCAGGTCCCCTGTCAGGTTGGTCTTTTAACATCAACCTGATGACTGCGTTCTGTTGACAGAAACCCAAGGCTACAAACGGCTGGCAAATGCTTCAGCTTCCTTTGCGCATCCCCACTTGTCCCATCTCCCCCTGGCCTCTGGCCTCAGCCCCCACATGGGCCCCACACGGTGCCGGGAGGCCTGAACAAACCAAGCTGTGTCTGCCACCTGGAGCCTCCCTGGCTCCCTATGTTCCCAGAAGCTCTGGTGCCCTCCCGCCCCCACCCCCGCACTGTTCATCAGATACCCGTATCCCCTCCAGGCCTGCGGCCCCTCAGATCCCCAACCCCACTGGAGACTGCCCCATCCCCCACTGCCTCCTCAAAGAACTCGCTCGGCGACGTGTCTCTGACACTAAACCCGTGCTGGCAGAACAGCGATGGAAGGGACAGTCTATCAGCTCGCAGGACTCACCCACGTCGGCATGCTTCAGGGCACCCACGTCATTGGTGCCGTCGCCACACATGAGGGTCACGTAGCCCAGCTCCTTCAGGCTGGTGATGACAAACTCCTATGTGCGCAGAGATGGGCTGAGTGAGGGCTGTGTGCTACCCCCAGGGCCCTGCCTGCCCCCTGCCTCCTCTGCACACACCTTCTGTTTGGGGGCCACACGGGCAAACACCTGCACGTGGGGGATGAGGCGAAGCAGCTGCTGGGGGTCCTCAGCCTGCAAGTGGGCCAGGCCATCGCCCGTGAGGCACAGCGCATGCTCCAGGGCCAGCGCCTTCGGGGAGCCCTTGGCCAGGGGCAGCACGACACTGCCATCGATGGAGCGCCACTCACAGAGTCGACCTGCAGAGCCAGAGCCCAGGGCCAGGGAGAGGGGTTCACAGCAACTCCCCGTCACGTGGACCCCACGTAAGCCGTCCCAGTCTCATCTCTCTGAAGCACCTTCTTGGTTCTCACCCCTTTATCCCTACCAATCCCTGTCCACACCTGCACCCTAGACGCCAGGAACCCCACAGATGTTCACAGAACCCTCCGACACAAAGGCTTCAAGAACCCAGGGCCTAGGCCACTGACCTGAGACCACATGATGGTCAGATTCAAACCCTGACAACCTAACCTCAGGAGCAAGGCACCCCTGACCCCGGGGCCTGCCTGAAACTCTGCTCTTCCAGGATCAGGGCCCCCTGAGTCACTTCCTTGGGCCAGACCCTGCTTGCCAACCACTTCCTCTTTCTAGATGGCTGGCCCAGGCATGGATGCTGAGTGATAAGCATGGCTAAGGGAGGCCTTCCGGCACTGCACGGCTCATCTGGGCTGTCTTGGCTAGGAGGGAAACCAACCTCCACCTGGCTTTTACTGTGGCCATTTTGTTGAAGCAGCATCACCTGCCAATCAACAGTCCCAATAGCCACCTCTGGGCCACCTGCCTACGATCCCTGGGCTCTGCAAGAGCCTAGTGCCTGGAGCTGAGACAGAGATCTGGGACCAACAGTGCAGACTAGGAGAAGGGCTGGGAAATTCTAGAATCCGGCATAGTTCCAGAAGCCAGCACCCTCCTCTGACCTGCAGCCTGGTGACACTCCAGTGCATGTGGCTCCCCAGCCAGACACCAGCCCTTGGCATCTGACAGACCCCGTACTCCACCTGACTGAAGTAGGTGAGTTTACTTCTATTTCCTTGTCTGTAAAGTGGGGGCCCCAACAGCAGACCTGTTCAATTTCCTCCTATGTGATGCGGGGATGATAAGGCCTCCCGTATGCAGCAGAGAGACCAACGTGGTAACACATACCAAGCTCTTTGCCTGGGGTCTGGCCATGCTGAGCATGAGCACCAGCATCCCCGTGCTTAGGAGGGGAGCCCTTGCCTCACACAGGCAGTCTGCCCGGCCCAAGGCAGGCGGGAGGACAGGAAACATGGCCCGGTCTGACGAAAACCAACCACCCCGGTTGTCAGCTGTCACTGATCCCAGAGCCAGTGACTTCCCGCATGCTGCTAGGACACGTGGGTGTGGAGCTCCTTGGCTAGACAGCCCCAGCTTGCTGACAAGGCAAGGCCGTGTTCCACAGGCTGGTGTCACAGGTCCTGGATGACACTGGGTGTGTTCGCTCAGGCCTGAAATGCCAGCGGGCCACTAGACAGGGGCTGTTCTTGCATTCAGGGTCCCCCCAGCCTATGGCCCCATGATCCCTCACCTTTCTCCACGGGAGGCTGCAGGATCAGCGTTTGTGCCTTTTCAATGAAGTGCAGCTCCTGAGCCACGTGGCAGGCAGTGAGCGGGTTGTCGCCTGTGATCATGACCACCTGAGGAGAGGACAGAGGCTCCATGGGGCAGGGCCCAGCAGGTCAGAACTCCAGCCTGGAGACCTGGTGGCTGAGGCCCTCTAAAGAAGGCCATAGAAGGAGGTGTTGGCCCCAATGCAGAATGGGCTTCCAGGGGCCACAATCCTCCCCAACCTGGTGGTGTTTTATGCAAACGATACATGTATGTGTGTCTGAAAACACCCACAGCCTTTATTTGCAATATAGACTAAGAACCAGCCATTAGCGTGGACCCTCTTGGCTTGGTAGCTACCCCAGGCAGAGGGGAACAGATGCTCCAGCTTTCTCACTGAGAGCCCAGTGATGGGAAGATGGGCTGTGACGGCTGAGGGCCAGGTGGGGGCTATTAATGTCACCACCTCTGAGACTGCTCACTCACCTCCCACATCCTAAATTGCATCTTGAGTCCCAAACTAGAAAACAGAAACCATAGAACAGATGGATGTGTCCGAGAGTCACCTCCACATCCCCTGTCCCAGCCCAGCTCTTCCTTTCCAGAATGGGGTGGATTGGGGGAATTGCCTTCACCTCCCAGGGATGCTGGGGGTGAAGGAAGCAACCTGAGAAGGGTGGGCACAGGCCAGGTCCCAAAGCATCCTCAGACTCGGGACAACGTGGGCACCAGAGCCACGATGGAGCTCAGCCAAAATCCAAGAAAGACATCCTTGCTACTGAGACCTGCCCCACTGAGGGGGAACTGTCCTCTGTGGTCATATCACCCTCTCTGGAAGAAGGAGCCAAGATCCACCCACCTGCCCACCCACCCTTGGGGCCCAGTGGGGAGGGGTCCAGAAGCTGTACCCGGTGGGATGCATTTTGGATCTCACGGATCACGGCCTTAGAGTCAGCCTTGAGCGGGCAGGAGACCACAATGAAGCCGACGAACTTGAGGTTGCACTCCAGGGCCTCCCGTTTGATCTCCCGGGCCTGTGTAGGGACACATAAGTACCCTCATGACCCATCTCTCCTCCATTTCTGAGCTGGGCGGGGGGGGGGGGGCGCGTCAGGGACAGACCCATCCTTACAGAAGGAACATTTGAGGGTTAGGTGAGAAGTGGGGAGGACACTAGGCACCCTGGACCCATAGGGTCTCAGCAGTGCTGCGAGTTTCCCCCACCACAGGGCCTTTACTCCCTGCTGGGCACAACAGCAGGGCATAAGCCCGTGGGACTCAGCTTCCAAGACAGTAAAGTCAGACCCTCCTTTGCTATTCACTGAGCGCAATCTCACCCTGAACCTCATGCCAGAAACCCCAAACTCTTCTCCTCACAGAGCTTGCCTTCTACCGGAAGAGATGTGTAATAAAGAAAGTCACAGAAATCAGAACACTAACTGCCACTAACTGCCGAGGAATGGGGCAGACAGGCTCGGGGAGTGGCACCGAGCAGGCTGGTTCTGAGGGCAGGGCACTGAGCCACGACCTGGTGTGCATTCTGGAAGGATTTCTCAGCTGTCAGGTAGAAGTGGACTGGGTGAGAGGTAAGGTGGAAACAGAGCAATACTGATGGTGGAGGTGGGAGGAGAGCTGGTAACTGACCGGACATAGGGTGTGACACAGAGCTGGAGGTGCCCCATGACCATGTGGTGACTGAGTGGTCAGGCAGGGTAGGGGCAGAACCAGGCTGGAGACAGAAATCCAAGGTGCCTCCTGATGATCCCTGGCGGGGGGGGGGGGGGGGGGGCCCAAAAGAGTGTGGGGTAAGAGGCTGGATGGAGGCGGGGCCTGGTTGTCCTCTGCAGGAAATGGCCTCAGGAGCCAAGATGGGATGGGGTCCCATAAAGGGCAGGGTACGCAGTAGAGAAGGGACCCAGGGCTGAGTGCCACTCAGGGCCTCCCAAGGTAGAGGCCCGGAAGGAGGAAGAAGGAATCGTGCCTGCTCATAGTGAGGCTGCAGGGAACAGAAGGCAGTATGGACGAGGGGCCAACAGGTGGGAAGCCTAGGCCCTTACCTGCTGGTGGGTGAGGTGCCCCAGCTCCTTGTACCCCAGCGCCAGTACTCGGGCTCCTTCCCGGGAAATCTCCGTGTGGATGTGGTGGTAGTCAGGTGGGCACTGGGAGAACTGCAGGGAACGCAGGGGATGTCACCGACCGCCCCGCGCCCCCCTTCCCCTGGGGCCGGGACTGGCTCACCATGGAGTGCAGGGTTTCAGGGGCCCCCTTCACAGCCGCGATGTAGCAGAGATCAGTGGAGCCTAGCTTCTCATAGGAGGCGAGCACGGACATTCGCTTTAGGGCACTGGCAAAATGAAAGCGCTGGTGAATTTTCAGCCCCTGAGTTTTAATACTTCGGGGGAATACTTTCTCATCTGGAAACAAATAAGTACGAATCCTGAGGGCCTTCGCTCCAAAGAGGCAGCCAAGCCCCCGCCTCCCCTTTCCGCCCCTCTCTTCCCCCCCTCGACCCCCAGACCCAGACCCTGAGGGGTGTTTGGGGGTTGGGGGGGGCTCCTCGCTCCAGGAAGGGTCAGAACTGGGAGACCTGTACCCAGAGGACCTTGCTCGTGGCTTCTGGCAGGGTGGGGGCAGTTTCAACTCCCAAGGGGTGGACTGTCTCAGGTCAGAGGTGAGCCTGTGCCCACCCGCCTAAGGGACCATCAGAGTTGTGGGCCTGCCTGGCCCTGAGCTGGACACACAGGTGTCTCTGAGGGGTGCAGCCTGCCTGCCCAGGGGTGCAAGAGCGGGCATTTCCTCCCAGCCAGGCCCGAAGCTCCAGCCCCTCACCTTTGGTCAGTGTCCAGTCCACGGCTGTCAGCATAGCCTTCTCGAGGGGGTCACCCACAAGGGTGCCATCATCCAGTTGCATGAGAGAGTGGCATGAGGCCAGAGCACGGTGCGTTTCTACGGGGATGCTGGACACAGGAGTGACCTCCTTCCCGTCTCTGTTAAGGACAGGAAACAGCTGATTATGGAGTAGAGGGACCCCCGGGAATTGCTAGCCAGGATGAGTGACGGGCCCGCACTTGGTGCCAGTCATTGCAGGGGCTGAGAGAGATGCACGGTCTTGGTCCTGACACCTGTGCCTATCTCATGGATGCCCCTACATATCTTATGGCCGCTTGGGGTGGGGTGGAGCCAAGCTGCCAGGCCGCTGTTACACTGAGGAACGAAAGGGAACCCCCCCACCCCACACACCCCTGGTCAGACTTCTGTGTACACGGTAGGGGCTCCAAGTGGGTGCTATCTGTCCCCTGAGCTCCCACCTGCTGGGCAAGAGGCCCAAGCCACCCATACTCACCTGAGCCCAGCCACCCCACGGACGACCAAGCTGTCGCTAGTCAGGGTCCCTGTCTTGTCGAAGCAGCACACCTCTACCTTGCCAGCAAATGGGATCCGGAAGGGCTCCGTGCAGTACATGTCTGGGAGGAGGGGAGCCAGGGTCAGGGGTTCTGCCAGGCCCCAGCCCATGCAGCAGCACCCCCACCCCCGTCCCAGGCACTCACACAGCTTGGCCAGGGCAATGAGGGAGGTGTTGACAGCCAGAGACAACTCAATGGGCAGCTCAGGGGGCACAACCGACGTGAGGATCAGAGTGCATTCCAGAAACAGCTTGTAGCGGTTCCGGCTGGGGTCCTTGGTGCCTGCAGAGACAGGGCCTGCCAGCCTGGGGGGCATGGGGGCGGGGCCCAGCAGACAGGGGAAGGGCCCCAGCGCATACCTTCAATCCACACGTAGGCGGCTGCTGCAATCGCAAAGACCAGGAGGAACAGGATGAAAATGAAGGTCTCCAGGTTGTTCGCGGTCACCCTCTTGACTCCAAAGAGGATGGTACGCAGCAGCTTGCCCTAGAGGGCCAAAGGGTTAGAGGCCTTTCCTGGCAGGCCGTGGCCTCCCGCACCCCAGAGCACCAGGGCCAGATCCCCCCCTGCTGATGGGGAGTGCCTGCCCTGGGTCCACCTGTGAATCCTGCAGCCATGACACAGGGGCCCACACAGCTACGTGGCTGGCTGCCACTCAGCTCAGGGCTATAGAGACCAGGGGCCAAAAACTGGGGGTCAGGGAAAGAAGTGGCTGAGATGGGGGACTGAGTCTTCTGGAAGGAGGTCTGGCGAATCACCTCTACGGGGCGGCCCTCATGACACTTTAGTGAGGAGGTGACGGATGTGACTCTGTTCGGGACCCCAGTGTGTAGGGCAACAGCCCGTTTCCTGCCTGTGCTCCCCACCAGAACCGCAGTGTTGGATAATGGGCCTGGTGTGTAGGGCTCACGTCTGCACCCTGGCCCCAAGCGGGTACCTGTTGTCAGAATAAGTCTGTGGCGGGGATGTTCTGGGGTCCAAAAGAGCCACTGTCTCAACTGTCTACCACACACCCTGGGGCCTACCCTCCCCAGAGCCAGACGGGGGTCCATACCTGGGATGTGTTGAATCCGGTCCTGAGAACGTAGGCCACACATCCACTGTCGACTGCTGCAGAGACAAGCGGGAGCAGCAGTGTTGGTGTCTGTTCATCCCCACTCCCTCACAGCCAAGCAGATGTGGTGGCTGGGGGTGTGGGGCAGGGATGGCGGGGCCAGGCCACCCCAGACCCCCCCAAGGCACCTACGCTTCAGGCCCGTGGTAGCCTTCTGCGGGGGGATGTGCTGTACCACCTTGGTGCCCCCAAAGATGACGTGGAGCCGGGAGTCGGCCTGGAGGTCCAGGACCCGGTCAGGGTTAAGGTCTTCAATGGGCTCCTAAGGAGGAAGGAGAGAGTGGTGAGGATGCTCTCACCTCAGCCTCCTTCTCTGTCCCCAGTCTCGCAAGAGCAGGCCCCTGGGGCTGGGATGAGCCACTCCGACCCTCAGAAGGCTCCCAGCCTAACACGGCACATCCGACCGGGCGGCCTGCCCTGTCTTCTCCCCACCTGCACCTGCACCTGCAGTGTTGACTCCTTGTGATCTCGCAGCTGGCCTCACAGAGGATTCGCGCTCTCCTGGTTTCCCTCAGCCCATGTCAGTCTGATGTCTCTGGTCCCAGGCCTGGACAAGCCCTGACGATCCTGGCCTCCCTTCCTTCCTTCCTTCCTTCTCATCGCCACCCAGCTCCCCTTCGTCCAGGGGGCAAAACCACCAGGAAATCGGGCAGCTCCAACTAGGCACCACAACTACTCTGCCTCCTCTAGCCTCCTAGGTCAGGGCTCTGTCCCTCCTCTATCCGAGCCTGGGCAGGAGGGTGGCCCAGCCACCAGCCCTCTCGCTCCCCAACGAAAGGGCCAGTGACACACCTGGGTAGACCGAGTCTGACCCCCGCTCCGCCCCCAGCACCTTCATCTGTGGCACCGACTCCCCTGTGAGCATGGCCTCGTCCACAATGCAGCGGCCCCGCAGCAGCAACACGTCACATGGCACTAGGTTCTCCTGTGGGGAGCGGCCTGCAGGAAGGGGCAGGAGCGTTGCAGAGGAGCTGAGAGAAAGGGCTCCCACCACGACAGATCAGAAGCGTGCCTCACCGATGGAGACGATGTCTCCAGGGACAATCTCGTCACTGGCGATGGGCCTCCACTTCCGGCTACGGTAGACCTGGGCAGAGGTGAGGTGCAGTTAGCTCTGGGTCTCATGGTGGGCTCGATGCAGGTGCATCCCTAGAGCTGACCTCACCCTGCCTCCACTCCAGGCCCACCCCAAGACTGGCAGGTGCCTCCCCCCAACCCTCATCTTCCCGCTGGCCACACCTGGATCATGTGGGGCTTGTTGCCCATCTTCCGGATCTCTGACATGTTCCGCATCTGCTGCTGCACCAGGGAGGCCTCGAAGGCCACCAGCATGGAGAGGGTGAAGACGCTGTAGTACCAGTACTCATCCAGACACCAGAGCCCCACGCAAAACACCTGCAGGACACAGCCTGTGTGTCCACACCCCCGCCCGGCCATCCACGGGAGCACATGAAGACACCTGTGGAGGCTGGGAAGGCACACCAAGGGCTGTTCCGCCCATGGGCTCAGACCCATGAGGACACAGAGAGAATTTCAGGTCTGGAGATGGAGATTGCTCTCGCTGGGAAAGCCCCAAGGAGCAGGAGGGGGCTCGGGGAGGGTCCAAGCTGCTGCTTTACCTGGAACACGAAGAAGGGTGCTGTGGCTCTCTCTTTGAACAACTCCGAGAAGTCAGGCACCACCATCTCAGCCCTATGAGAGACCAGACCCCACATCCTGTTCACAATATGAGCCTCAGAGGTCCCACCCTGACACCTCCACTCAGGGCACTGCAGGCCTCCCCGGGACAGGAGAAGCCAGAAGGGACACTCCACTTGACTACGGCTCTCCTTGTCCCTGAGACACTGGGGCAAGCAAGCTAACTGCTGCCAGCCTCCTCCGCAGCACCCAGGTAAAGCTTCTGAACCAGTGCCAGGCTATGCAGGCAGCCACACCACCCGCCCCCCCCCCCGAGCAGGGCTAGTGTAAGACACAGCCCGTCATCAGGCTGAGTACGAAGGCACGCAGAGAAGGAGCACCTGACTGTGGGATGGAAGCCCTGAAGCTGCACAGAAAAGGCCTGGCAGCTGAGCACTGAGGAGTCTTCTGGGGCCTGAGCCCCACCCCGAATTGGAGAGGGGAGGTCTGGAGCTGAAATTTTCCAAAAACTCCCTTAATAAAAGCCCCAGGATTTGAGGAGTAGGGCCTAAGGGTGTGTTCTGCGGCACTGTGTGGGGAGGCCCAGTCTGGCTGGGGGGGGGCGGGGGAGCCAGGTCAACTGGGGCCACCCTCGCCCTGCCCTTGGAGACGTGTCCTAGATATGGGGTGTCAGAAAAAAGAAACCACTGTGATAAAAACAAACAACCACAACCAGGCCCCATTCTTCATTATTCAGGTGACTTCGCATGAGCCGGGAAGGTGTGAGAGGACATCCCAGGCCACCACCAAGGCTGACCTCAGGCAGAGAGAATAGGTAAAAATTTCTTATAAATCTTCCTATTGGATTGCTACTTGTGATGATATATATGTAATTTTTAAATAGTAGTTGAGTTAGGGAAGAACTCCCTAAAAGTTCTGGGGGTTTTCAGGTCCAGGACGATCATCATGGTGGCAGGGCCAGGGGCTCTGAAGATGAACAAGGGGGTCTGAAGCCCTGCTCTGCCCCCTCCCAGTGGTGTGTGGGCACTGGTGGTTTCTCGGATTAAAGGGAGGAAGCATGTACAAGGCATCTGCCATCACGCCTGGTACAAAGGAGAGCTACTGTGATCACTGACAACTCCTTTTACCGCTCTTCCCAAAGTGCTGGGATGAGTATGAGGAGCACGGTGACAACTTACACTTAAAAGAAAAATTTAAAAACAAAGAAAAATCCTACACTAATTACAAAACGGGGATCAACAGTCATCTCTCTGGGACCTCAGGCCAGGTTCCCATGAAGAGCTGCATATGCTCCTGCTGGACGGTCCTCCAGGGTCCCTGTCAGCAGTCAAGGCCAGGGGAGACAAGACTAGAGCACGTTTCTAAAAAGGTGGCCGCCATCTTCATCTGGGAAGTACTGTGGACCCCTCCGCCCCAAGTCCCCATTTCCTAGGCACCAGGACTCAGGAGCGCAGCAGGACAGAAAGCCGGGAAAGGAGCCAGAGGCTCGGCCAAGCGCTCACGCTGTGACCACGGGCAGAGCACCAGCCCTGTCACCATGCATGGGCATGCCGGGACTCACTTGTTGCTCCCAAACTTCTTCTCAGCTGCGCGGATCTCTGAGTCCTCCTGGAACCCTCTGTTGCTCTGGTAGTATGAGAAGGCATTTCCCACAGGAAAGGCCACAGGGAGGAAGCGCTTCTTCTCCAGGGCGTCGTAGGAATACTTAATCTTCTGGAATTCGAAGGACAACACCTCCTGTCCGTCCTCACCCTGTGGGAGCAGGTGTTGTCTATGGCAGAAGGCCTGCACCTGGGGGTGTCCGTCAGTGCCTGGGAGTCCCATCCAAGCCCTGTGCCGAGCAGCCCAGCAGCTGGTCCCTACCTCGTCCCGGTGCAGGGCCACGAGCTCAGTGGAGCCATTGTTGGGGGTCGGCACCACCTTCACGAAGGTTGCTTTGCTGGGGTCGTACTCCTGCGAAAGGCAAAGTACTGCTGCTGAGCCCTTCTTAACCCCCAGCTCCACAGCGCCCCCCCCCCGTCCCCCCCCCCCCCCCCGGAGGTTGCAAGCACAGCCACTCTGGGCTCTGGCCTGTCTGCTCCCCAGTCTGTCACCGAGACAAAGACACCACCTCGCCACCCCTCTGGTCTCGTATCGTAAAATCGGAGTCACGGCCAGCACCCCAAGCCTGGGGCCCTGCTGAACTCAAACAGGAAGAATGTCCCCTGCACGACCTGCACCCCTCAAAACATGTGGGCCAAGCCCTGTCACAGCCCACCGGCCTGGTGCTGCTCTGCGTCCCCTCCCTTAACTATTCATTTTGGGTCCTGAAGTGACGAGGGGCAATGAGGCTCAAGGCTCGTCCTTGCCTCAGCCAAGGGCCTCGGCATGAGCCGTTTTTCTCTGCCTGGAACATGTGGTCACCCAGTCAGCTTCAAGCCTTTGCTCAAACGTCACCTTCTTAGGAGACCTCCCCTGGAGGAGGGTCCACGTGAAGGGCCCTCACAGTGTTCTTCTCCGTGGCCTGGGTTTTCCTCTTTAGCAGAGGCAGCTGAGCGCGAGCTCTATACCTCTCTCACCAACACCATGAAGGCAAGGGCTTTTGTCTGTTTGGCTCACTGCTGCTTCCTCAGCACCTAAGACGTGGAGGTACTGGATGAAGCTTAGTTAGCGCAGCCTCAAGCCTGAGCTGCACCCACCTCACCCATCTGGGCCGGCCTGTGGTGTATGTGTTTGCGGGCAGAGGTGCCAAAGGGTGACCCTCAGAAGAAAGGCCCTGCCCCTTGGGGAGCCCATGGGCCTCTGGGCAGGCAGAAAATGATGACAAAGACTTAATGAGGGCGCCTGGGTGGCTCAGTTGGTTAAGCGACTGCCTTCGGCTCAGGTCATGATCCTGGAGTCCCAGGATCGAGTCCCATATCGGGCTCCCGGCTCAGCGGGGAGCCCTCTTCCCTCTTGTGCTCTGTCTCTCATTCTCTCTTAAATAAATAAATAAAATCTTAAAAAAAAGACTTAATGAACTCTGGTAACACCATGGTAAAAAAAAGTGTGAAGTGGGGCGCCTGGGTGGCTCGTTCAGTTAAGCGTCTGCCTTCGGCTCAGGTCATGATCCCAGGGTCCTGGGATGGAGCCCACATCGCGCTCCCTGCTCAGCTGGGAGCCTGCTTCTCCCTCTCCCACTCCCCCTGCTTGTGTTCCCTCTCTCGCTCTGTCTCTCTCTGTCAAATAAATAAATTAAATCTTAAAAAAAAAAAAAAAGTGCGAAGTGCTACACAGGGCCATGGCCATGCCAAGCCCTTCGCAGTTTTTTGCAGGTTCTTCTCACACTGGCATAGTGAGCGGGTGTTATGGTTCTCACTTTACACAAGGGAAAAGAGAAACCAAAAGAGAAGCACCCCTGTCTGCGATCTCTGATGCAAGCCCAGATCTGCCCATCCTCACCCTGCAGTTGGTTAGCTCCTCCTTGTCCTCCATGCCTGGAGAGGAAGTTAACACTCACGCTTTTTAGCTGGAGGCCAAAAGGCAGTTGGAAGTTTGGGGGTGGGTGGTCACACTCCCTCCAACTTCCCTGCATTTTCTGGTCCCTCACTGGAGTCTTTCATTGTACTGACCTGAAGCTACCCGTTAAGTTTGAGCCCCTTCCCTGGGATAAGGCTTGTTGGGAAAACCATTCTCTCAGAAGAAAAAGAGGATTCAGTCCACATTTAGAGTCAAAGAGCGGGGGCTTCTGTCTCTTTCTGCAGCCCTTCATGCTGTTCCCTTTCCCTCTTCTTTCAGCAACACACGCCTGGGATCAAAGGGGAGGCTGGCGGGACCTCAGTGCCCATGGCTCCAAACACGCCAGTGTCATCTGAGGCAGGCCCAGAGGGCAGTGGTGCAGTCACCAACAGTAACTGCTGACCCAGGGCAGCTCTCCCTATCCAGATCTTGGGGGTTAAGGGTCAGAAATGCTACGGGGCTGCTGTATTCCAACACAAATCCCCACTGTCACCCCCCTCATTTTGGAGTCAGACATAAAGAGGCTCCACGCCGTCATCATTTGCTCACAAATTGCTCCTGCTCCTCTTAAATGTTACGATCAAAGAGAATTTCAACCTAATTTTGGTCCTGATATGCAAGGGCCTCTAAGCACCGGGTAACAGAGTTCTCAAACCAAGCTTCACAGATAGGGAAACTCACCCCGCAGGTCTAGCCTCACACTTTGAAAACCAAGATAGGAGACAAAAGAAGGAGAGACCATTTCTAAGAGAAACAACCTAGTCCTCGATAGTAATGGTAGCTAGCATTAACAAGCCAAATCAAAGAGCGATGATGCTGGAGCCTACCCCGAGCTTTTTATAGGTATTACCCTATCGAATCTAAATGACCACACCAGGGAGGGATTCCAAGGAAAGGAAGTTAACCTGCGCCAGGGTCGCACAGCAAGTCAGTAGCGGGGCCAGGATTTACCCACACAGAGGACACCGCTGGGGATTCAGGCCCAGCAAACGGGAGGCCCGGGATGGGGTGGGGACCGACACGAGCGTCGTGACTGTGACCCGCCGCAAGGCCCGACCGAGGCGAGGGTCGGGCTCGTGCCCGCGCACTTACCGGGGTGCAGGTGAGCGCGCAGTGCGCGTGCACGGACCAATGCCCCGAGAGGACGGTGAGCGCGTGCGCGAGGCAGATGGTGGCGAGCACGAGCAGCGCGGCTTCAGGGATTTGCACCCAGCTGCTGCCCCAGCCCCAGCAGCCGGCGGCCGCGGCGCCCAGCCAGGCCGGATAGAGCAGTCCCGCGAACGGCAGCACCGTAAGGCGCCGCAGCAGCGCCAGCCGCCGGTATGGCCACACGGCTGCGACCAGCTCGTCACCGCTCGCTATGAGCGCTGGGCCGGCGGCGAGGAGGGTGCGCGGCTGCGGCCCGGGCTTGGGTTGCCTGCCGGGCCGGGCCCCGCAAGGCCGGGCCCCGCAGGGTACCGCGTTGCCCACCGCCGCCGCCGCCGCCGCAGCCGCCGCCATCTTTTCCAGCGCCCCGCGCTCGCTTCCGGGCAGAGGCACCGCCTCACTTCCGATATTTTACTTCCGGTGAACTCCGGGCGCCGCCATGGCAGCCGGAGGGTTGAAAGAGCCGGACAATGTACAAATTGAGTTCGGAAGTTGTTACGCAGGGCGCCGCCATGACAGGCTGAGGCCGGAAGGAGAGGCAGGGCGCAGCCATGAGAGTCTTAAAAGGGTAAAGCTGTCTGCCCGCCCTGCCACGCCGGACTGAGACCGGAAAAGACGAAGCGAGGCGGGCTGGGCGCCACCTTGACACCTGAACCGGAAAAGAGGAGCTCTTGTCCGGACTACCCGGGCAGTGGCCAGTTTGGATCATCAGGGGCGGAGCCTGGACACTGCGGAGGCGGGGCCAATTACAGAAGAGCTGGGGTTCTGAGAGCGAGGCCTGGACAGGCCGAAGGGGCGGGGTTTGTCATGAGGGCGGGACTCGTTAGGGGCAGGGGTCCCGGGTGGCTTTCCCTGCGGGAGAGGCCCCTCCCTCGGGGTCCTGGGCAGGGCTGGCGCGGATAGACTTAACGGAGCCGACACAGGACACAGCCGCTGCTGAGAGGAGCGGTCATGTAATAATGATTACACACACAGAAAGTTGTTATTTTAACATAAAAATATGAAAAATGGGCGTTTAGGGGCGCCTGGGTGGCTCAGTCGTTAAGCGTCTGCCTTCGGCTCTGGTCATGATCCCAGAGTCCTGGAATCGAGCCCCGCGTCGGGCTCCCTGCTCGGCGGGGAGTCTGCTTCTCTCCCCCTGCTTGTGCTCTTTCTATCTCTATCTCTCTCAAATAAATAAATTAAATCTTTAAAAAAAGGAAAAAAGAAAAATGGGCGTTTATTTGCAATTACATGTATTCTGTAATATAAATGCTATTGTTTGAACAAAACCACATTAGGAATCATTAACAGTGGCGATCGGTAGTATTTAGTAGTACTAATAGAAAACATTGCCTGAGAAAAATCTATAACAGCACGTTTATGTTTCTTTGTCCTGATATAGCAATTTGAACTACTTTTTAAACTCTTTATTGGATATTTATATCTTGTAGGTTAACTGTTGCATATTCTTAAGATACGTAAGTGTAAGACTTGGTAAAAGGAGAACATAATGCAGTAAGAGTTAATATTCTATATTTAATAAAAGTAACGATGACGCTTCTTTCTGTCCCATTACACAGTAGGATATTTTTACTCTAAGTTTTCCAATAATACTTACCTAAATGGACTGAAATCTTTAGGATAACATTTTGTTTTATATAGTGATAAAACTAACGCAGTCCAAGGTGAGATCACTGATTTGCTTCCCTGCTCTTATCAAGCCCACGATTACTGATTCTTGGTGTCATTCCAATGTGATAACATCAAGCTAAATATTGTCTCAGCTAAAGCCTTTCAGCATGGATTTACTTCTTAGGGTTTTTGACTTTTATGGATTAGTTTTAAGCTCTCCAAAACAGCAGGGTTTGTTTTGTTTGTTTGTTTGTTTTTTGTAGGCCAGGTATTGGTCAGTCAGGTCTTTGTATATATAAACTCATCATATAGTATCTATGTCCAACACTCTAGAGAACATTGAATGTCATGATAAATTAAACCTCCCTTTCTCAGGGACAATTGTTTTTAAACACATAGGTAATTTGAAATTGTGAAATTGAAGTTAGATTCCAAATAGTTTATTCAGAAAGAAACTGAGAATATCCTGTTTAATTTGACTGCCCATTTCTGATGACGTTTTGAATTCTGAAGCAATCTTATTTCAAAAAATGAGTCTTGGGGTGCCTGAGTGGCTCAGTTGTTAGGTGTCTGCCTTTGGCTCGGGTCATGATCCCGGGGTCCTGGGATGGAGTCCCACATAGGGCTCCCTGCTCCGAGGGAAGCCTGCTTCTCCCGCTCCCACTCCCGCTGCTTGTGTTCCTTCTCTCGCTATCTCTGATCTCTGTCTCTGTCAAATAAATAAAATCTTTTTTAAAAAATGAGGTTTTTTTTCTGTATGAATTTTTAGGGGCAGTTGCTTCATCCGTGTCTGGGCTCCCATGGCCTCTTCAAAGATCATCAAAATGTTTTGGAGAAACAGCATGTAAATTTCTGCTTTACTGTAATTGTTTTCTCCATTCTAATCTTCAGTGTATTTCCAAATTAGAGGACTTTTTCTTTTGTCACACTTTGAAACTGATTTTATGGCAGGCCAACTTAAAAAAAAAAACAACAACTCTTTATTAGAGCAGTTTTAGGGTCAGGCAAATTGAGAAAAGAGTACAGCGATTTTCTATACATCCCCTGCCACCATACATATATAGCAGCCTGATTATCAACATCTCTCACCATTATTACCAATAAACCCATTGCCTATAGTTCACCTTAGGGTTCACTCTTGGTATTGTACATTTTATTGGTTTGGACAAATACAGAATGAATTCATCCATCATTACAGTACAGAGTAGTTTCACTGCCCTACAAGTCCACTGTGATCTGCCTATTCATCCCTCCTCCCCTCAGCTCCTGGGAACCACTGATCTTTTGTGTCTCCATAGTTTTGCCTTTTCCAGAATATCATATAATTGGAATCATACAGTAGGTACCCTTTTCAGATTGGCTTCTTTCACTTAGTAATATGAATTTATGGTTCCTCCATATCCTTTTATGGCTTCATATCTGATTTCTTTTTAATGCTGCATAATATTCCATTATCTGGATGTACACCAGTTTATCCATTCATGTACATCTTGGTTCTTCCAAGTTTTGAATTATAAAGCTGCTATAAACATCTCTGTGCAGGTTGTTTATTAATGACATGGTGACTTCTAATTAATTTTCAGCTTTACTGAGAAATAATTGACACGTATCATTGTGTAAATTTCAGGTGTATAATGTGATTATTTGATACATGTATATAGTGCAACGTGCTTACCAAAATATAGTTAGTTAACACCCCTTTACCTCACCATTTTTTATTGTTGTAGTTATGGTGAGAACATTAAAGCTCTGCTCTCATAGCAACTTTCAAGTATACAATATTGTTAATTATATCACTCTGCTGTACATTAGATTCCCAGAACTTATTCATCTTGTAACTGAAAGTTTGTACTCTGACCAACATCATCTCCATTTCTCCCACCACTCAGCCACTGGCAACCATCATTCTACTCTCTCCAGTTCATGTTTTTAGATTCCACACATAAGTGAGATCATACAGTATTTGTCTTTATCTGCCTTATTTCACTTAGCATAATGCCCTCAAGGTCTAAAGGTACATCCATGTTGCCACAAAAAGCAGGATTTCCTTCTTTATGACTACTATTCTAAAACTTATGTATCTAATACATACATATATATGTATATGAATAATCTCACATTTTAGTTAGTTGTATATATCACATTTTCTTTATCCATTTATTTGTTGATGGACACTTAAGTTGTTTCCATGTCTTGGCTATTGTGAATAATGCTGCAGTTAACATGGGTGTAGCTATTTCTTTGAGATAGTGTTTTCATTTCCTTTGGATATATACCTGGAAATGGGATTGCTGGTGGTTCTATTTTCAATTTTATTTGAGGAGACTTCAAACAGCTTTCCATACTGGGTGTATCAATTCACATTCTCACCTACAGTGCACAAGGGTTCCATTTTCGCTACACCCTTGCCAGCATTTGTTATCTTATGTCTTTTTTTATAATAGTTACTCTAACAGGTGTGAGGTGATATCTCACTGTGGTTTTGAGTTGCATTTCCCTGATGATTAGTGATGTTGAACATCTGTTGGCCATCTGTATATCTTCTTTGGTAAAATGTCTATTCAAGTTCTCTGACCATTTTTTTAAAGATTTTATTTATTATTTATTTGAGAGAGAGAGAATGAGAGAGAGAGAGAGCACACGAGAGGGGGAAGGGTCAGAGGGAGAAGCAGACTCCCCGCTGAGCAGGGAGCTGATGCGGGACTTGATCCTGAGACTCCAGGGTCATGACCTGAGCCAAAAGCAGTCGCTCAACCAACTGAGCCACCCAGGCGCCCCTCTGCCCATTTTTTAATTGGATATATTTGCTCTTGAGCTGTATGAGTTCTTTACATATGTTGGGTATTAACCCTCCCCCCACATATATATAGTTTGCAAATATTTCCTCCCATTCCATGGATTGCCTTTTCCTTTTGTTATTTCTTTTGTTGTGCAGAACATTTTGGTTTGGTATAGTCCCCCTTGTTCGTTTTTGTTTTTGTTGATTGTGCTCTTGATGTCATATCCAAAAAATCATGGTCAAGACCAATGTTGAGGAAATTATTTCCTATGTGTTCTTCTGGAATCTTTATGGTTTCATGTCTTGTTAAATCCTTAGTCCATTTTGAGTTAATTTTGTGAGTGGTGTAAGACAGGGGTCCAACTTTATTCTTTTCCATGTGGATATCCAGTTGGTCCCAGCACCATTTATTGAAGAGACTATCCTTTCCAACTTGACAATTGTTGGCTGCCTTGACAAATATTAGCTGACTGTATATGTGGGGGTTTATTTCTGGGCTCTTGTTTCTGATCCATTGGTCTATTTTTTTTTTAAAGATCTTATTTATTTGAAGGGGGGGCAAGGGAGAGCATGAGCAGAGGGAGGAGTAGAGGGAGAGGGAGAAGCAGACTTCCCACTGAGCAGGGAGCCTGAGGTGGGGCTCCATTCCAGGACCCTGAGATCATGACATGAGCCGAAGGCAGATGTTTAACCGATTGAACTACCCAGGCAACCCTCCATTGGTCTACTTGTTTGTTTTTGTTGTTGTTGTTTTCAAAGATTTTATTTATTTGACAGAGAGAGGGAACACAAGCAGGGGGAGCAGGAGAGGGAGAAGCAGGCTTCCTGCTGAGCAGGGAGACCGATGTGGGGCTCAATTCCAGGACCCTGGGATCACGACCCGAGCTGAAGGCAGATCCTCAATGACTGAGCCACCCAGGTGCCCTCTATTTGTTTTTATGCCAGTATCATACTGTTTTGATTACTATCATTTTGTAACACAGTTTGAAATCAGGAAGTGTGATACCTTCTGCTTCGTCCTTTTTTAGGATTGCTTTGGCTATCCAGGGACTTTTCTAGTTCCACACTAATCTTAAGATCATTTTTTCTATTTCTGTGAAAAATGGCATTGCAATTTTGATAGATATTGCATCGAATCTCTATGTGGCTTTGGGAAGTGTAGACATTTTAACAATATTAATTTTTCTGATCCACGAACATGGGCTATCTTTCCATTTTTCTGTGACTTCAATTTCATCAAAATCTAGTTTTCAATTCATAGAGCTTTCACTTCCTTGGTTACATTCATTCCCAGGTATTTTAGCGTCTTTAATGCTGTTGTAGATGCTGTCTTTCTTTTTCAGATGATTCATTTTTGGTGAACAGAAATGCAACTGGATTTAGTATGCTTTGTATTTTAAAACTTTTCTGAGTTTAATTTTAAGTTTTTTGACAGTCTTTAGGATTTTTTATGTAAAAGATCATATCATCAACAAACACAGACAATTTTACTTATTCCTTTCTGATTTGGATGCCTTTTGTTTCTTCTTGCCTGAGTAGGGCTTCCAGTGCTATGTTGAAAAGGAGTGGTGAGAGTGGGCATTCTTGTTCCTGATTTTAGAAGGAAAGCTTTCAATCTTTCACCATTGAGTATGATGTTGGCTGTATATTTCTCATATATAGCCTTTATTATGTTGAGGTGTGTTCCTTCTATACCCAATTTGAGGGTTTTCTATCATGCAAAAATGTTGAATTTTGTCAAATGCTTTTTTTGCATCTGTTGAGATAATCACGTAATTTTTGTCTTCCCTCCCACTACTGTGGTGTATCATATTTATTGATTTGTGTGTGTTGAACCATCCTTGCATCCCAGGGAAAAATCCCATCTGATCATGGTGAATGATCCTTTTAATGTGCTGCTCAATTTGGTTTGCTAATATTTTGTTGAGATTTTTGCATCTATATTCATCAGAGATATTGGCCTGTGTGTGTACATATATATTTGGTAGGTGGCAAAACAACACTCCAGGCATTTCTTAGGCTGTACTTTTATTTTTTTAAGTTAATACACAGTACTATGTCATATTTGATAGATTCCATGCTTCTGTGATCAGTTAATATTTCTTGAAAAAACATAAAGATTAACAATATTTATTCATCCTAACTGAAGTTCCTTGGGTAATAAATTTTTAAATAATTTTAAATGAATATATTAAATTAACAGCTTGTTCACTTCCATACTTTCAATAATTCCTCTGCTCTTTTTTAAAAAATATTTTATGTATGTGTGTATGTATGTATGTATGTATGTAAACTCTATACACAATATGGGGCTGGAATCTACAACCCTGAGATCAAGAGTTACATGCTCCACTGACTGAGCCAGCCTGGTGCCCCTGCCCCCTCTCTTTTCAATTTCAGATATCCATAACAAAATTTTGCTGAGCAAAATAAACTTCAGTTTAGTTCAAGTGGAATAATTAGGAGTGTGGGTCAAGGAGTGTGAATTAATGAGTGTTTACTGTGTTCAGTGTAATTCTAGAGTATGAGAGTATAAGAGATCTTAGTTTAATGTGTTAGATTCTTCCAGTATAGCTAAGGAAGAGAAAGAAAAGAACAGCAAGGGCCCTAACCAGCCCATGTGGGGCCTAAAAGAAAGTCATTCACAGATAGCCCTGGTACAACTTTCTGATAGCAGCTCACTCCCATCCTGACTCTCAACTTTAGAGTACTGTAATCCCCAATAGTGAAGGTGAGCACCCTGGGATACTGGGCCATGGGGCAGTTTACTGTGAGAAAGATGATTCTGACCTCCTGTCTCTCTGGGAATGAACCAGCACTCAGATTTGCCTAGAAGCCACCCTTCTGCTCAGATGACTGATGGATAGTTCAACCTTGGACGCTGACTGACCCGCAGGTAAAGTGAGTGTCTGGGCTGCTTCATGCCTGCTTGGGTAGAATGGTTGTTGTATTTAGTCTCAGAATAATATACTTTTTATGAAATGAAATTAAAGTAGTTGTCATACTAGTAAATTTGGAAAATAGGAACAGATTTTCCTAAAGGTATATTTACTTTTATTGTGGTCACCTATCTTAAACATAATAATGCCAACTGTTACTCAAGTCTGGTAGGTGACTCTATAGCTTACTGATACATAAAACCCTGGGCAACTTAAAGCCATCATCTAGTTGTTTTAATCAACCAGGTGAAGTGAGGCTTACAGTGTTCTGGTGAATCTGAGACTCCTGATATGGAAACATCAAGAAATTTATATATCTGGATTTCCTTATTGTGATTTTGGGCACAGAAATAACATGACTTGGTTATAAAAATAAGTGTCATGTAGAAGGCGCAGAATACACTTATCTTGAACCTACTGGAGAGCCAAGAAATAACCCATGCATATATGGTCAACTAACCTTTGACAAGGGCACCAAGAATACACAATAAGGAAAGGATAGTCTCTTTAGTAGACTATTAAAAACTAGGTATCCACAAGCAAAAGAAGGAAATTGAGCCCTTATCTTACACCATACAAAAATTAACTTGAGACTGATTAAAGACTTCAGTGTAAGACATGAAACTATAAAATTCCTAGAAGAAGACATAGGGAGGAAGCTCCTTGACATTGATTGGTCTTGGCAATAAACTTTTTGGATCTGACACGAAAAGCACAGGCAAGAAAAGCAAAAATAAGCAAGGGGAACTACAGAATAAGCTTATCTCATTTTTTTTAAAAAAGATTATTCCCGAAAATAAAACATTTAAAAATAGTTTTGATAAATTTAGGCTCACTGAGAAGGTATCTATAGATCCCTGGGAGTTTTGAAAAACCTGCCATAGTTTGCTTCTGCAGAAATAGTCAAGCACTCCATCTGTCCCTCCCAGGACTTGGAGATTTCCATCAAATGCCAAAACGACCCACCAATCTTGACTGGTTGTGCTAACAGATGTGTTTTAATGACTAGTTATAAACATTAACTAGGGCGCCTGGGTGGCTCAGTTGGTTAGGCGACTGCCTTTGGCTCGGGTCATGATCCTGAAGTCCCGGGATCGAGTCCCGCGTCGGGCTCCCTGCTCGGCGGGGAGTCTGCTTCTCCCTCTGACGCTCTTCCCTCTCGTGGTCTCTGGCTCTCATTCTCTCTCTCTCAAATAAATAAATAAAATCTTTAAAAAAAATTAACTAAAAGGTCTTTTTTCTTGCAGATGTTAAACATTTAAAAGATTATATGAAATACTGCTCCTGATTTCTGTTAGCAATACTGCTATCATCACCTACAAAACCTCACCATAATAATAAAAACCACACAAAGATTAAAGGACCATTGTGAATATAAAGAAAATTAAAAATTTACACTAAATATGGGGCATCTGGCTGGCTCAGCTGGAAGAGCACGTGACTCTTGGTCTCAGGGTCATGAGTTCCCACCCCACGCTGGGTGTAGAGATTACTTAAATAAAAACTTTAAAAAATATAAAAAGAAATTAACACTAAACAAAATTCCAGCACAGTTTTGAAAATGGAAACTGAAAATCTAATTCTAAAATGCATATAAGATATAAAGGGCCATGAAGAGCCAAGACATTGTTAAAGAACTAAATAAGGGAGACAATTCTATAAATTCAAAAACTTAATAAAAAACTATAAAGGTTAAAGGAGTGATCTTGAAACAAGACTAGAAAATAGAACAATGGAAAAGATCACACCCCAAAATAGACCAACACATATGGGACATGTGAGCTATGACAAAAGTACTGTAAATTACTGATGAAATGCATTTTAAAAAAAATTAATGGTGCTAGGTTAATTGGATAGCCATATAGAAAGGCAAATCTTTTTATTTATTTATTTATTTATTTATTTATTTATTTATTTATTTATTTTGAGAGACAGTGGAAGCAGGATGGTGGTGTGGGGGGGGAAGGAGCAGAGAGGGAGAGGGAGAGAGAGAGAGAATCCTAAGCAGGCTGCATGCCCAGTGTGGAGCCCAACATGGGGCTCAGTCTCACAACCCTGAGATCATGACCTGAGCCAAAATCAACAGTTGGATGCTTAAGCAACTGAGCCACCCAGGTGCCCCTAAAAGCAAATCTTAAAACTATCATTTTTTTAAAAAATTGTTTTAAAGATTTTATTTATTTGATAGAGAGATACAGAGAGAGCACAAGCAGGCAGAGCTGCAGGCAAAGGGAGAGGGAGAAGCAGGCTCTCCACTGAGCAGGGAGCCTGATGCAGGGGACCCTGGGATCATGACCTAAGCTGAAGGCAGTCGCTTAACCAACTGAGCCACCCAGATGCCCTAAATTTTTTTTAATTTTTTAATTTAATTAAAAAATTTTTTAAAGATTTTATTTATTTAGCTATTCCAGGGACGGCATCCATAGGCATTCAGAATGGTCCAGCGTTTGACCTACTGTCGTAGGCTGTCCTATAATACAGCCTCTAACAAAACTAGGCTGTCCCGAACCCCTGGTAATAGAATCGTTTACCTTTATACCAAGTAGGTTGGGAAAGCACCAAAATCTGCATGTGGCGTGTGGCCAGGCTGACTTCAAGGAGTTCGTGCTGTGAGACCTAAAGTCCTTATGAGGTTGTCCAAAACAAAAAAACACGTCAGCAGGGCCTATGGTGGTTCCATGTGTGCTAAGTGTGTTTGTGACAGGATCAAGCGTGCTTTCCTTATCGAGGAGCAGAAAATCGTTGTGAAAGTGTTGAAGGCCCAAGCACAGAGTCAGAAAGCTAAATAAAAAAAGGAAGCTTTTTTGAGTAATAAAAAAAAAAAATCAGAAGACTTAAAAAAAGATTTTATTTATTTAATCGACAGAGAGAGAGACAGTGAGAGAGGAACACAAGCAGGGGGAGTGGGAGAGGGAGAAGCAGGCTACCTACTGAGCAGGGAGCCCGATGTGGGGCTCAATCCCAGGACTCTGGGATCATGACCTGAGCCGAAGGCAGATGCTTAACCGACTGAGCCACTCAGTTGCGCCTGATGCCCCAAATCTTAAAACTATCATATACCATTCACAAAAATCAATTGCAAGAGAAATGTACATTTAGACATGAATGTTGAAAAATAATCTTTAATAAATTATTTTTATGATCTGGAGTTAGGGAAAAGTTTTTGTTTTTAATTTCTTTTTTAAAGTAATCTCTACACCCAATGTGGGGCTTGAACTCACGACCCTGAGATCAAGAGTTGCATGGTCTTCCAACAGAGCCAGCCAGGTGCCCCTAGTTAGGGAAAGATTTCTTAAACAGATCACAAAAAGCAACAGCTATAAAGGAAGAGCTTGATAAACTGAACTACATTCAAATTAAGAATATGTGCCTATCAAAAGACACCATTAAGAGAGTGAAGAGTAGGGATGCCTGGGTGGTTCAGTCATTAAGCATCTGTCTTCGGCTCAGGTCAGGATCCCAGGGTCCTGGGATCAGGTCCTGCATTGGGCTCCTTGCTCAGCAGGGAGCCTGCTTCTCCCTCTGCTGCTCTTCCTGCTTATGCTCTCTCACTATATCAAATAAATAAAATCTTAAAAAAAAAAAGAGAGAGTGAAGAGTAAAGTCAAGAGAACAGATATATATAACACATATAACTGATAGAGGGCTCACATTCAGAATATGTAAGTAATTCCTGTAAGTCAATAAGAAAAAGACAATCTAATAGAAAAATGGGTAGAAGACCTCAACGTGTAATTTACCAAAAAGGATATCAAAGTGAGTTCAACTTCCTTTTTTTTCTTCTTATTTTAAAGATTTTATTTCTTTATTTGACAGAGAGAGCACAAGCAGGGGGAGGGGCAGGCAGAGGCAGAGAGAGAAGCAGGCTCTCTGCAGAGCAAGGGGAGCCCGATGTGGGACTTGATCCCAGGACCCCAGGATCATGACCTGAGCCAAAGGCAGTCGCTTAAGAACTGAGCCACGCAGGCGCCCGTGTTCAACTTCCTTAATAATCATGTACATTTGAATTAAAATCACAATGAGATACTACTCCACATCCTCCAGAATACCTAAGATTAAAAAGACTGCCAACACCAAGTGTTTGTGCAGATGTCATTCGCTGTAAGAGGGAGTGCACTGTGTTTGACATCATATGCTAGATCTAACAGTGAACATAGCAATTTAGCATGACAGAGGCTCCCTGTGCACAAGCTTGAGAGTTAAAAATTGAAGGGGTGGGTCCTACACTTTCATGAGCTTACCTCCAGGAGCCCTTTCAGATTCTCCCTGAAGATCGGAGAAAAACTGCCTGCTTCCCTCAAAGGAAGGGAAAAGTAACCACTTTGAAATATGCCCAGAGTATTCTGTTCCCTTAACAAAACCCTGCCCTCGAGGAAACTATTCTACCAAAGTCTAACCATTCTGGGTTTTTCCAGACCCTCACAGACATGGGGAATGGGAAATAACCAACTCCAGTTCCCTGTAGCCTTCCAGTTTCACCCAGGCAGAGGGTGGGGAGTGGCCAAGAAGCAGTTGTAAAGGTCTCAGCCTGAAGCACTGGCTCGCTAAAAGTTAACTGGCTTTATGATAGGACTAGGGGACACCTCTCCTCCCTCCACACCTCCCCATCACATTGTTATGTATAGCTCCTGAACAATAACAGGGGATTACAATGGAAAGAACTGCAAGCCTCCGACTTTATTTCAGAAGAAGTCTCTAGGAAAACCCAAAGACAATAGTGGGGGGAAAAATACAAGGACACCAGAGGAAATTTTAGTCTCTAACACCTAAACTTCAGCAGACGGTAAATATAACTTCTACACAGACAAACATAGAACCTCACACTAAAGGCATATTTACCTCAGGTCCTCTTACCTGGTACATCACATTCAGCTTTCAACAAAAACTACAAGGCATACTAAAAGGCAAAAACCTGTAGCTTGAAGACACAGAGAAAGCATCGGAACCAGGCTCAATATGGCAGAAATTTTAGAATTATCAGACCAGGAACTTAAAATAACTATGATCTACTATGCTAAGGGCTCTAATGGAAAAAGTGGACAACATGGGAGATCATATGGGTAATGTAAGAGAGAGAAGGAAACTCTAAGATCAGAAGGAAGTGCTAGAAACAAAAAACACTAAAAGAAATAATGTCTTTGATGGGCTCATCAGTAGACTGGACACAGTTGAGAAAAGAATCCCTGAGCTTGAGGGTGCCTGGGTGGCTCAGTCGTTAGGCGTCTGCCTTCAGCTCAGGTCATGGTCCCAGAGTCCTGGGATCGAGTCCCACATCCGGTTCCCCGCTCAGCGGGAAGCCTGCTTCTCCCTCTCCCACTCCTTCTGCTAGTGTTCCCTCTCTTACTGTGTCTCTCTCTATCAAATAAATAAATAAAATCTAAAAAAAAAAAATCCATGAGCTTGAAGATATGTCACTAGAAACTCCCCAAACCGAAAAGCAAAGAGAAAAAAGAATGAAACAGAATATCGAAGAACTGTAGGACAATTATAAAAGTGTAATCATACTTGTAATACAAAAGGACAAGAAAGAAGGAATATATGAAGTAATAATGGCTGAGAATTTTCCAAAATGAATGACAGACACCAAACTACAACCAGGAAGCTCAAAGAATCATAAGCAAATACCAAAAAAAGTCTACACTTAGGCATATCATATTTAAACTGCAGAAAAATCAAAGACACAGAGAAGATCTTGAATTGCAAGAAGCCAGGTGGAGCAAATACACCTTATTTATAGAGAAACAAAGATAAGATGTTCACTAGACTTCTCTGCAGAAACCCACCAATCTAGAATTCTGTGTCCAGCAAAATATCCTTCAAAAAAAAATGAAGGAAAAATACTCTCTTGGACAAACAAAATTTGAGGATTTTGTAGATCTGCCTGTCAAGAAATGTTAAAAGAAGTTCTTCAGAGAGAAGGAAAATTATATAGGTAAGAAACTCCAATCTACATGAAGAAAGGGAGAGTGTTAGAGAAGGAATAAATGGACTTCTCCCACCCCTCACATCTTGATGCCAAGCCCATACTTGGATCCCCAGGCCCATGCTGAATGATATGGACAGGGAGCATGATGGCTCTGTGGGCTTAAAAAAATAAAGAAGACTTGCTTTCGTGACCCACAGCTGCAACCTCTAATTTATTTTTTTATTTTTATTTTTATTTTTTTTGAAGATTGATTTACTTATTTATTTGACAGAGAGAGACACAGCGAGAGAGGGAACACAAGCGGGGGGAGTGGGAGAGGGAGAAGCAGGCTTCCCGCTGAGCAGGGAGCCCGATGCGGGGCTCGATCCCAGGACCCTGGGATCATGACCTGAGCGGAAGGCAGACGCTTAATGACTGAGCCACCCAGGCGCCCTGCAACCTCTAATTTAAAGATACTGCAATGGACATAGCAAGTTCTCTGGCTCATGGAAGGGAGAAATCTACTCCAAAGACTCTGGGCAAAATTTGGAAATAAGAAATAAAAATAGGATGAAAGCTATCTTCCCCTCAGCTTTACAGAAGTTGATAACATACCTTATTGCATCATATGCAACAGAATATTTCCCTACAGTGTTAAAGAAAAACCAATTTGGAAGAAAAAAAAATAAAAAGAAAAAAGAAGAACCAGAGCTGGACAGTAGTAGTTAATGCAATAAAAGCAGGTTTTATTCAGAAACTATTGCAACAGGGGAAAAAGAGCCCTCAGTATAGAACTGCGCCCCATCCCTAGGACAGCACAAAATGAGGACTTATAGCCAAAGAGGAGGGTCAGGGTTAGGGGATGGAAAATTACTAAGAGGAAACCTCAGGAATAGAAAGATTCTAGTTAAACAGACCTGGCAGGATTCTTGCTGAAGGCAGGCCAGGGTGGTCAGATGCTGTACAAAGGAAAAGCCACGGTCGTTCCACCCCTGAGTCTTTCTCCTGTGAGTCTCCCTTACTACTCACACAAAACACTTCACTTCTGGTCACCAAAAGTGTGGGGTGTCCTACAATTCAACTCAGTTCTGACACTATCTGTCCAGAGATAGCATCAGGTTCCACAGGTTAAGGTTCAGACCCACACAGCAGCCCCCCCTCCCCCACTTCAGATGCCAATCCAAGTCCAGGTTATTACCTGTGCTTCTGACTGATCAGCTCTAGAGTGGAAGTTCCAACAGCCCCTTCCTTAGGTTCAATTCATTTGCTAGAGTGGCTCACAGGGCTCAGGAAACACTTCCGTTTACCATTTTATTAAAGGATGTGATAAAGGATACATGACCTGTTAGATGAAGAGATACACTGGGCGAGGTCTGGGAGGGTCCTGAACATAGGAGCTTCTGTCCCTATGGAGTTGGGGTGCATTACCCTCCCAATGTGGATGCGTTCATCCATGTGGAGAGTCTCTGAACCCCGTTAATATTGGGATTTTTATGGAGGCTTCCTCATGTAGATCATTAACTCCATTTCCAGCCCCTTTCCCCTCTCTTGAGGATTGGTGGGGGGCAGTGGTATGGACATGAATATTCCAGCTCTAATCGTGGTTTGGCCTTTCTGATGACAGTCTCTGTCCAGGAGTCATCCAGGAGCCCCTCCAGAGTTGCCTCATTAGAACAAGACATTCTTACCACCCAGGAAATTCCAAGGGATTTAGGAGTCCTGTGTCAGGAGCTGGGGTTGAAGATGAAATATTAGAACAAGAGATGCTCCTAAATATTAGAACAAGATTTAGGAGTCCTGTGTCAGGAGCTGGGGTTGAAGATGAAATATTAGAACAAGATGAAATATTAGAACAAGAACAATTTAAGGGTTTCAGGAGCCTGTGCCAGGAACCGGGGGCAGACACCAATATATACGTTTTATTTTCTCACAGATACCAAAGGGGGGAGATGAAGAATATTATCAGATGTTGAGGGTGGGGAGTTCTCTCTAAACCGACTTGACAAGATTCTTGCTACAACTGGGTGGTGCAGGATAGCCAAGGACAGACTACAAGGTCCAGGCCTAGAGGAGAATGACTAAAGTTTAGTCAAGGAGAGTCTTTGTCAATGGCTATTGTGGAGCCAGTTAAACTGTGGTTTCATGTTGACACAGATCAGCCAGAGTTTTAAGAAAAAGGAACTGAATTATTTGAAGTATAGACATCATGGCTTTCTTTAAACACCAAAAATTATTACAGATTTCCAAACTAGACATGAAAAGGCCACCAAAGCATCCTTAATTTTTAGTAAGGTAAATATCAATCACTATGAGCCACATAAACAAAAAGGCCTTTGGGGGTGTTCCCCTCCCCCTTTACTTAGAGTAAAGGGTTCCTGAGACCCAAGTGAGAAGACCATTGTGAATTATCCCCGGTCTTAACAGGTCCATTTCTTGCACTGACTTCAAGAGCCATCAAGAGAGAATCCTAAGTACCTCTCTGTATAAGCCCTTGGCCAGGCCTACATTTTTTAGTTCTTTTAGGCCAGTGAGCTGGTGTTTGGTGAGCTGAGGGACTTTGGACCACAGTTAGCTTTTTTCCTCTCTGTTCTCTTTCTGTTTCTTTTTTTCTCATCTTTATGTAGTTTGTTAGTACTGTTAGGGGGCATTCCTAGTTAGTATTGCTAGCTGTAAGTTGCTGAGCTGCGGGACCTCACAGCCATGCCTGCGACCAGGAGACCCACATTGACAACCACTGGCTCCTCAAGACCTTTGGCCAGGGCGGCTTTGCCGAAGTGAGGTCGGTCTGGCACAACCTAAGTGCGACAGAAGCGTCCATGAAGGTCATTAACAAGAGCCAGCAGAGCTCCTCCAGCCTCCACAGACTATTCCTTGAAGTCCAGAGCCCGGAGGCCCTGAATCACGACCCTCGAGTCATGAAACTACTCGAGGTGACTGACACCACGGAAACACTCTACCTGGTCACGGAGTACACTATAGGCACTTGATCACCCACTGGACCATGTGGACCATGCCTGCATGAGAAAGGAGCAGCCCCGGAGGCAGATTCTGCCAGATAGTGTTGACTGTGTAGTACCACCACCAGGAGGGTATCGTCCCCAGGGATCTAAAGCCAGAGAACCTACTTTTGGAAGCTGACCTGAACATCGAGGTTGTAGACTTTGGCTTCAGCAATGAGTTCACTGTTGGCCATAAGCTAAACACCTTCTGTGGTAGTCCCCCTTATGCCAAAAGTACAACAGCCTCGCAGTGGCCGTGTGGAGCCTGGAGCCATCCTCTATACAATGACTGTCCAGTGACCAGCAGATGCCTGCCTTTACAGGACTTCGGGAGCTGTGGGAGTGGGTACTGAGCGGAATATACTGCATTCCCCTTTATATGTCTGTGGAGTGTGAAAACCTACTAGAGAAATTCCTGACCCTCAATCCCAGTGAGAGAAGCGCTTTAGAGGAAACCATGAAGGACCCCTGGATGAACATGGTCCATGAAGAGGAACTAAAGCCCTACATCCAGCCACCCCCTGGGCTACAAGGACCCCTGGCAGAACTGGGGTGACATTATCCATGGGCTACGGGTGGCACCAGATCCAGGACCTGCCGATGGGCTGGAGTTATGACGACGTGATGGCCAACTACCTGATCCTAGGCTGCAAGAGCCCCAAGGTGGAGGGGTGGACCACTGCTGTGAAGCCCCTGCCTTCAGCTGATCCTACCAACAGCTGCTGTCCTTCCCCATCCTGCACGCTTCAGCCTAGGGTCTCTGCCAACGCAAAGAAATGCGGTTTTGGTGAGCCCATCATTCCCACCTTTGTGGTATTCTGTAACTCAGAAAGTCGGTGGCCTGGGGTGGCCTGGGAGTCAGTGGAAGGCCAGCAGCCCAGCCAAAGTGTCTGCCAGTCGCCCACCAACCCTGGAGACAAGGACCCCCCCATTCCCCAGCATAGTCCCCAACGTGGCCCTGGGGCCTCCCCTCTACCCACAGCATCTACCATCCATGTGGTAGAGCCCCACATGGAACCATCTGCCCTCGGGGTTTATCCTACAATGGAAACTCCCTCCATCCTGGGTGGCCCGGTGATGGGACCCCAGCCTCTCCCTTTGGCAACAGCCAGGGCTGACAGGGGACTGTCCGGAGCTTCTTCAGCTTCCTACTCAGATGGATACCCGTGTTTCAGGCTGCCCAGAAAGAACTGGTGTGGCCCTTCAAACACAGTGAAGCCAGCGAAAGCTCACATGGTGGATAGCTGAGGCAGGGATAAAACCAAAGCCTGGTTTTAAAGAGGGAGCAAGAAGATCCTGAGTTCCACAGAGCCCAGCGACAGGTGTGGGAGCCGAGCCAGGGCTGAGGCGACAGCTGCAGGGACGGCAGTGGTGCAAGGAGCTTAGGGCGCGTGCGCAGGGGAGCCGAGGCCTGCGTGCAGGGGAGGCTAGCAGGTGCGGACTGCCAAGGTGCTCTGCATGGGATTCAAATCAAGGGAGTACCTGCACTTCCACAGCATTCAAACGCATTGAATCCAAAATGCTGGTGAGCTTAAAGGATGGTTGGGAGCCAACGGAGAGATAAGTAGAGAGGCTGGCCCTTTGTCCCAAGCTGGATGAATCTTCAGAGACTGGACTGTTGTCCTGGGGCACTTCTTCCTCCTGCTCTTCTGTCTCTTCTTCCATGTTTGTCAGGGAGGGGAGATACTGCTGTAGAAATAAACATAATAAAGAAACATTTAATGGGGAGGCATTTAACATCCATTTTCTGAGTTGCTTTTTTTTTTTTTTTTAGATTTTTATTTATTCATTTGCGAGAGAGACAGAGAGAGAACAAGCAGGGGGAGAGGCAGAGGGAGAGGGAGAAGCAGACTCCCTGCTGAGCAAGGAGCTCGATGCAGGACTCACTCCCAGGACCCTGGGATCATGACCTGAGCCGAAGGCAGACGCTTAACCGACTGAGCCACCCAGGCGCCCTTCTGAGTTGCTTTTAAAGCTGGATTGTGGGAGGTGATTATTGATTCAACTGGTTGTCACTCATGTTTGTCTTAGAGAACACAGGGTTGTCAGTCCCTTGGGCAGGTTTGATAGTAGTGATACTAACACCAACAAATAACAAGCCCCAGAATTTCTAGACCATTTCAATTCCTTTTAGGTACAAGTGCCCATTGAACACACTAGGAAATGAATGTTGAGTGGGGTTAAGCACTTTGTACAATCACGGTGCTGGTGAGTGGCAAAGCTTGTATCAGGAGCTTGTGCTTTGAACCCCGGCTCTATGGCCTCCCGTGACTCAGGCCTGGGGCCTCCGCAGTCCTGGTTTTGACATCCTTTCAAGGTTGTTACACTGTGTCTCTGAATTAAAGGATAAGAGATGAGACAACCAACCACTTGTGAAGTAATCTTCAGAGCTCTGGGTGAATTAACCTGTCTGCAGTTCCCCAAATCCTTCTCTGCATTAAGTCCTGAGTACAAACTCTACCTCAAAAAATGTTAGGAAAAAAGATGAAGCTGTCCAGAGTGCTGGAAACACTAAGGTTTTCTGGAGCCCTGTTTAGCTGCAGGGATAGTGCCTTATAGGTCCTTTAGCACACAAGTGGGCCCCCCTGGTGTTAGAGACTGATCCAAATCTAAACAGATCTAGGGTGGTGCCTAGCAGGGTGGCCTTCACTCTCTTCTGCCTCATGTCGAAGAGCCTCGTGTCTTATGAGCTAGAGAGCAAATGTAGGGTGAATGGCTTCCAGATGAACTCTTGTATACTTAAAATTCACTTACTAGACTCAAGAGCCCCTTTCCCTATCCCATCCTTTTTATTCAGGTACGAGTTAATTAGAACTTGCCTGAGGACACCCACTCACCCCTGAACGGCTGGGTCATACCTCTGCCCAGGGGATCTGCCACAAGTGTGCTCTGGGCCTCTGTCCTCTCAGGCACTGGGAATAGGCATCTCATTTAGGGTGAGATTTGAGCTTTTTCCAGAGTCACACTGCTTGGTGAGGTCACTGAAGAGTTTTGGAAGGGTTCTTGATTGAAAGCTCTTTTCTGGCATGTCCTCTAGGTTGAGGTGCAAACCTTTGGCATAGGCTTTCTTGGTTATCATAGTGCTTGGCACTTGACCGTTCCCCACAAATAGCATTTTCCCTTTTTCCTGCAAGGGAGTTACAAAGAAAGAATTGCAGGGGTATTTTGGAAGAGGGGGAGAGACACTAGGTACAGCTAGGGTGAGGATCAGGAATTTTTTTTGTTTTTTAAAAACTTTATTTATTTATCTGACAGAGAGAGCCAGAGAGCACAAGCGGAGGGAATAGCAGAGGGAGAGGGAGAAGCAGACTTCCCACGCAGCAGGGAGCCTGATGCAGGGCTCAATCCCAGACCCCTGGGATCATGACCTGAGCTGAAGGCAGATGCTCAACCATCTGAGCCACCCAGGTGTCCCAAGGATCAGGAATGTTTTGGGGATGAGGCAGATTTGAAGTTGAGGCCCGACCAGAACTCATGGGACCCTGAGTCCTCATGCGAGGCGGGTCACGTATTCTTCTGAGGGCCATCATTTCTTTTCCATGGCAGCTGCTGGTGCCAGTTTCCAGGCTGCCTGCTGTTGGAGGGCAGTTTTGAGTTTGTACACAACACAGACCCATTGGTGGTGGTTGCCTGGAGCCTTGGCTGGAAAGGATCCTGAAGTCAAGGTCAGGCTCAGCAGGAGGGAGTCCTACTTTTCAGGTACCTGTAATAGTTATAGTTCCTAGTACTGCCTTCACTGTGGCTCCCACTTGTAATGAGATGATGTTAAATGACTCCAGGGCAGAGTTAGGAGGATGAACATAACCTGGTCACCACAGGAGCTTCTGGGTCAGAGAGCTCTCTGATCGCCACTGCATATATCCAGGCATGCTATATTTGCAAGCGCGTGTATTTATAGGCACTGCAGTTGTGTTTTGGATTTGCACCCTGATCCAGGCATTAATTCATTTAAAAGAATATTTTAACATTTTCAAAGAGTTGAGCATCTTTAAATTCCCTATTTCTGTTATTTCTAATTTTATTGCATTATGGCCCAGAACTGTAAGATGTTAAAATTTTTGTCCTTTTATATTTACTAAATATATCTTTTTGTTTTCAAAATATAATGAAAGGTATTTCTATTTCTTTGTAAGTTGTCTTGGTTTGTTAAAAAAAAATTCACTTTGTTATTTGTTACTACATTCTTTTGGGTAGATACAGATCAGTAATACTTTTATTGTTTTGCATATTTTGGGTTTTTTTTTTAATCATTTAACCTTCATTCTCTCTTAAGACTTTTCCTTTCGTGCCTCCCATGCTCTAGATTCTATGATTTAATATTTCTCAGTTAAGACGGCTTTCAGCTCTAGATACCAGAAAATCTGACACACAGTAGTACGAACAAGCAAGGATAGGAGATGAGGCCAAAAAAGTAGGCAGGGGCCAGGTTATCTGGTTATCTAAGCACTTATTTTATTTTATTTTCTCCCCGCCCCTCTAAGCTTTTATTTTGTTGCAACAAGAAGCCAGCGGGAGGGAGTGAAGGGGGAGTTGGGGGGGGGTGTGGGGTTAATATATATCATGTCTTTCATGTTTTCTATGGAGCATTCTGGATGCTGACTGGAGAATGGACTGTAGGAGAGTAAGAGGGGAAGCAGGGAGCTGGGTTAGGAGGCAGTCTTTGCAGAAGACCAGTTAAGAGAGGAGGGTGACTGAAACTGGTGTAGAAATGGAGACAGCGAGGAGTGGCCGCAATCAGGATGCATGGCAACAGGACTTGCTGGAGGACTGCATGTGGCATGAGAAGGGAAGAAGAGCCAATGATGACTCCTGAGTGCTCCCCTCAGAAAAGAGGACCCAGGCCTGGGGGTGCTCAGCAGGTAGATGGCATTCAAAGCTGGGAGCCTCTGTAGATTCGCTCTAAGAAGAGCGGGCCCATAGGAAAAAGAAGGGGGCTGAGGGTCCCAGAGAACTCGTGGAGGAGGAGCAATAAGAGGAAGACAGAGTAAGGCGGGAGTGAATCTGGAGGGAGGGCAAATCCAGAGAAAAGTGTTTTAAGATGGAAGAAGTGCTCAATCGTGTTTCAGCTAAAAGACTGAGAAAACAAAAACTTAAACCTGAATTCAGTAAAATGGCCATCATTGGTGACCCCCATGAAAGCCATTTCGGTGAAGTGGTGTGGAGTGAAGCTGGACTGGAATGGGTTTAGGAGAGAAGATGAGGAGAGGTAGCTTGAATGGAGCACAGAAGAATGGGAAATGGAGAGGACCCGGGGGTCAAAGGAGGTCTGTGTTTAATATACGACATTAGGGTACATTTGTATGCCGAGGTTGGCAAGGGATCACTACTGACACAGGACTGCAGAACTCTGGGGTCAGAATCTGAAAGGCCTTCTCAGCCCCAACTTTACTAAATTATAACTTTAATCTTTAAAAGCAATGGGATTTGGGGCGCCTGGGTGGCTCAGTTGGTTAAGCGACTGCCTTCGGCTCAGGCCATGATCCTGGAGTCCCGGGATCGAGTCCCGCATCGGACTCCCCGCTCGGCCGGGGGTCTACTTCTCCCTCTGACCCTCCCCCCTCTCGTGCTCTCTCTGTCTCATTCTTTCTCTCTCAAATAAAGAAAGAAAATCTTAAAAAAAAATCAATGGGATTTTTGCCATCTATTTCATGATACAGGCATGCCCACAGAATATATCCCCAATTAATGTTTTCCTGGAGGAAGATTTTAATTTTTAATACCTGAAATGCATAGCAGTCATTTCTCTCTCTAGTTCAAATTGAGTCTTCAAAAAATATACTTTAAACAAGGAAAAGTTTCATGTTGCTTTCAAATACAATCAGCAGACCATCAATCACACTAGTCACTTTGCAAATCTGTGGAGTGTCGTCAAGATGTACAGTATCTGATGCCGCTGGTCTGTCAACGCGGCACTGCTACTGCACAAAAAGCAACTGTAGGCTAACAACTGTATTTTTTTGATTTTATTTTTTAAATATGATGTGGAGAACAAAGGCAAAAGAAATAAGGAAAAAAAATTAAATTTCCTTACAACTTACAGCCCACTGGCAAGTCCTTGAGACAGGCAGAGTGACCTTCTTCTAAGAACTCAACTCACTACTTGCTAGAAGCAAAAGGCAATCTTAGCTTAACATTAGCCCGACGTCCAGGATCTTGTAAGTCTTCTTTAATATATAAAAATTCCTTTGGAAACTGCCTATATCTCTACTACCACCTCCTTCCACCTCGCCAAGATATGTTAGCAATCATCCTCCAAGCATATGGCCCACTGATAGACATCTGATGGGTCTCATGACTAAGGTTTTCCTAGACAGTAGTAAATGCCCTTTTCCTAATGACAGCTAACCCCTCAAGGTCCTGAAAACCTGGCTTCCAAATTTCTTAGACTTACACTGTCCTTAACTCCCTTCCAACTTGAAGTCTATAACCAGCCACTCCTCACGAACCCAGTGCAGATCTGTCCAAGGGTCCTATCCCCTGTGCTTTAATAAAACCACCCTTTTTGCACCGAAGAAACCTCAAGAATTCTGACTGTTCACTCCAAACCCCAACATTTTCACAGCAAGTAAACTCTCACCCCAACATGGGGCTCGAACTCACGACCCAGAAGTCAAGAATTGCAAGCTCTTGTGACTGAGCCAGCCAGACACTGAAAAATTGGCAGGGTTTTTTGATGGACTTGCTATGCCTTATAATTTTTTGTTTAAAATAATGGGAAATAAGGCCTCCTTAGAATTTGTTCTCAGAGAAAGTCCTGACATTTCAGGCATAGACTATTAACAATCACTTAATGGCATATGACTTTCCAGCTTTGTCTTAGTTTCAAGTTTTTAATTACTTACCTTGGAAATTACTTAACTTCATTTCTTCCAAATCTGGCAGTAGGATTGATGCTCCAGAAAGTTGTACCATGGATATTTTGCTCTTTTTGCATCCTTCTTGCACAGAATTGGAGCTTTGCTTAAGTGAATTTGAGACGTGGGTAGTGATGGAGTAACTGGAGTTAATCAGAAAAACTAAATGGAAAACGACTTAAAAAAATTATCACTATAATCCCCAACAGCAACAAATTGTTTAATTATTTTGTGGTTCTGAAGGGATATTTAAAAAGTTATATTTAAAGGGGTTCCAAAGGAGCCGGGCAGTAGGGCAGAATCTGCTGTACTACCTTCCTCCACAAACTTCCCTGATCTTTTGGGAAGGACTAACGGGAGCTTGTGGTCCTGCTGCCCTGTATGAATGAGGCCAAGGGGGCCAGGATAGGTCAGGGGAGTCAGAGAAGTGGCTTGGGCGTGGTCCCCCAAGGGGATTAGGCGCTTACTGACCTGCCCGCCTGACTTTCCCATCTGTACTATGCAGAATTGGGCCTGTCCACTGTCATGTTTCTCCTTTTCCAAAACACCGCATTGGGCAGTCAGTCCCTCTAAGAAGCTGTTCAGCCAGCCCAGGGGTTCAGGGGCACTCTGCGGGGAGCCACACCACCGAGGGTCCATGGGGACGATTATGGCAGCCCCGAGTGGCAGAGGTGACGGCGAGAAAGGTGGCTTTGAAAAGGCAAGTCCCAGGTTTCCAGGTCAGTATTTCCATCGTAGCCGGTGAGTTTACGTTTCAAATACCGGCTTAAGAGCTTCCGCACGGGTTCCAAGAAGCGTCACCAACCGCCAGGTCCGCGCGAGTCCCTAAGCCCCAAACCCACCGAGGGCCGCCTCAACGAGCGCGGCCCGGAGGCACCGCGCATGTCCGAGGGGGCGTGGCTCGGAGGGCGAGGCTAGTAGAGGCGGGGAGTGAGGCGGTGGGAAGGGCGGGGTCTGCTGGGTCGTGGAGGTTGGGCTGTACCGATGGCCAACTCCCCTCAAGCTGTCAGATGGGCCGGCCTGCGAGAAATCCGGCTTCGACCACAACAAGTGGCGCCATTGGCAATTCGTAAGGATGCTCTATCACGATTACAGCGCGAGTCAGGCTGTCCGGGGCCCGCTGGGCCGCGCTGTGTCCCTGTGGGCGGGGCTTGGGGAAGATCCACGCTCCTCCGGGCGTGGCGGGACCGCCCCTGGGAGGCGGAGGGGCGGGGCGAGGTGAAAGGCCTCTCCCTGGGCATGCTGGGAGCTGTAGTCTCTCAGTCGCTCCCAGCCGGCTGCTTTCAGGGCTGCAGGACTACAACTCCCAGAATGTGCTAGGGGCTGGGTGTTCATTGGGGTTTAGCGTCTTCTGCTTAGATTTTGTGGCTCTGACACTTTGCTTACCCCGTTCCCATTCCTAGTTGCTGCACTGATTGCTTTGTTGTTATTTCCTAGGAGCCATTTGGTTGTTTCTGTATCTTGCAGTGTTTTTAGGGAGTTCACCCTCACTACATAAAGTCACTGCGCAGTAAGTACGATAGCTACCTATTTGTAGTTCTCGTGTTTGTCCTCTCCAATGAAGCTGTGAAGAATCTTAGTTATTTGTAGCTCCCCTCATTCTCATGCGAATGGGGCCACTTACCAGGCTGGGCACCTCATCTTTGGTCTCATTGATATAATCTTTTTCATCTATTTTGAAATATACTCTGCTGGTAACATGGACACTGACAGACATTTTTACATATCTAACATCTCCATGAAGTAGGCCTATGATCCCCATTTTACAGGTGTGGAAACTGAGGCTCAGAAGGGTTGAGTAGCTTCCTAAACCTCAGACAATTTCTCTGCACCTTTTGAATCTTAACCTGGAACTCTGCCTTCCAGGTATATACACTTTGTGTGAAAGAAGATAAATGTTTACAGAATTTTGGCACAAGGAGCTGAAAGCAACTTAAATGATTTTAATTTGAATACAGCTTTGCACAACTTCTTTCTTGCTTGCTTCAATCTCCCAGATTCCTGTAACTCACAAATATGCATTGGGTAGTTTCAGGGATTCACAAAACTTTTCTTTTTCCCAATATTCAAGTGGCCTTACTTGGTGTGTTTTAAGATGCAGGAGAATCAGCAGTGATGTTATACTTTCCCAATGATCAAATTCAGGAACATCAGCCAACTTAGCACTGAGCAGCTGGACAGATCTGCAGTGCCTGGTGCTGCTGAGCAGTGAGCTCTGGGAAAGGGAGCGCTGGCAGCTCCTACTCTGGCTGGGCGCTGTCTTCGGTAACACTGGCGTGTGAGGATGTGAGCTCCTGGATCTTGTATGGCTCTGGCTGGCTTCTTGATTTTTTGTTTGTTTGTTTTTTATAAGGGAAGTGAAGTTTAGAGATTTATTTATTTATTTATTTATTTATTTATTTATTTGAGAGAGAGAAAACACAGAGGGAGAGGAAGAAGCAGACTCCCTTGCTGAGCAGGGAGCCCGATGTGGGACTCAATCCCAGAACCCTGAGGACCGTGATCTGAGCCAAAGGCAGATGCTTAACTGACTGAGCCACTCAGGCACCTCGGCTTCTTGTTTTTAATAACAGTTTAATAGTTTGGGGTGCCTGGGTGGCTCAGTCAGTTAAGCGTCTGCCTTCGGCTCAGGTCATGATCCCAGGGTCCTGGGATCGAGCCCCACATCGGACTCCCTGCTCAGCGGGAAGCCTGCCTCTCCCTCTCCCACTCCCTCTGCTTGTGTTCCCTCTCTCACTGTGTCTCTCTGTCAAATAAATAAGTAAAATCTTAAAAAAAATTAAGAGAACAAAACTTTCTATAGATTACTGCCAGTTTCAGAACAAAGATTACTTAGAAAGGGGCAAAAATGGGTGGTTTGGAACAAGGATGAAGAGAAGTATTTTCTTTATATTTTTTAGAGTTTTACAAAATATTCAGCTGTATTCTAAGAAAACAAAATTAAAATTGGAAAAAAAATAAAAGCAAAAGTGACTCTTTACTGTCCCTTCAGGCCCAGTCCTGTAGAAGTGTGTCTCTTTCTCCTGTTCCCTCAATCCTGCACAGACTTCATGCCAGCACACGGAACCCTGGGCTGACTGAACTCACCTGCTGACATACCTGCCTCCCCAACTACACCTTGAGTATCTGCTCTGACTCATCCTTCCCACCTGTGTCTAAAACATGGCCTAGCTCACTGCAGTCACATATGTGGTTAAGGAGTCCCTCACTTCTATATCAAGGCCATGGTCTCGTTAGAGAAATATAACCTCTCATATTCCCTCTTTGCAAGCATAGCCTTCATGGAGACTGGGACATATTAGTACAAATGTTGGAAAGGAACTGATTTTCCCATCAGTCCCTGACCCAGTGCAATCATCACAGAGACATGCGATGATGACTGTAGCTCCGAGCCTTGGACACCTTCCAGATGCACTTAGAAGATGCACTCGATCCAAGTGGAGACACCTTCCTATTTACTGGAAACAAGCTTTCAATTCAGGAGAAAGAGAAAGTCGCTACTGACCTGTATGTCACAAGATATTTCATGGATAGAAGTAGAACCACCGATGAGCTGACGAGAGAGACATCCCAGGGACAAGGGCTCTATCAGCTCAGTCTGTCACTGCCCTCAGGAAGCTCAGTCTCATCTTTTCTCTCGCTCATTGAGTCCATCTAGTGAAATCTCTGTTACTGTTACTGACCTCTCTTCCCATACACAGCTTTCTCCGGTCCAAGCCCTTCTTGTCCTAAAGGCCACTTGGGCTTCTGAGACTCTCTTGCCTTACTAACCCCAGATTTGTGCCCCAGAAAAGGTGTGTGGGAAAGTATTTTTGAGCAGAGATTTTTCAAATGGCCTCTAGGACAAGCCAGGTTAACCCTGCTTCAGAGGGAGAGCCTCGGAGCAGGTGACAGCAATCCTTTGAGGGCTTTAGGCCTCAGGATAAAGCCCAGAACTTGACAGTGGAGCAGATCTCTGACACTGAATGCGCCCATTTAACTTTATGTATGAGGAAACTGAGCCCAGAGAGGTCAGATGACCTCTCATCTGACCACAGCCTATACATGACCTTGCCTATACATGACCTTGCACCCAGGAGTAAAGTGCCCTTCACGCTCCATTGGCCTGTCTTCTTCCACACCTTTACCTGCTAAAATTAGATTGAGATGAAAACTGGCAAAGGTCTGGCATACAGCAGTGGTCCGTAAACTTTGTTGCATATTAGAATCACTTGGAGAGCTTAAAATAATACTGATGTTTGGCTGCATACAAGATCAACGGAATCACAATTTCTGGGCTGAGTCCCAGGTGACTGGGGTACCGGAATCAATGCAAACAGCTTGACTTGTCTGTGCCTGGGAGTGGGGAAGGGTGGAAGGGGACAAGTGGCCTGGAGGGTCCAGTCCCCTTCTGACATCCTGTGGGCCCGTGATTCCGGTAGGGGGAAGCTGTGGGGCAGGGGGATTGCTTGGGTCTACTGGGATTTAGGACTGTTTTCAAGTGGGGCCTGCACCTCCCAGAGAATTTTGATGGTCTACAAATTATTTCTGCATCCAGAGGAGCTGGACCAGTCCACCAAGCTCTCTCAATGCTGCCATTTAGAAATAAACTCAGTGCTTGGGAACAGGGGAAGGGTTGACTGTGTTCCAGGAAATTTCTACCTCGCCTCTGGGGAATATTCTGACAGTGTCTCTGAAGATGGAGACAAATGTCTTCTTTGGTTAAGAAGTCTTTGGATGATTTGAACATAGGTTTACAAGTTACTGTTTTGGTAAGGTAGAAAACTTTAGTATTAAAAATTAAGAGCCAGGGCGCCTGGGTGGCTCAGTTGGTTGAGCAACTGCCCTCGGCTCAGGTCATGATCCTGGAGTCCCGGGATCGAGTCCCATATCGGGCTCCCTGCTCAGCGGGGAGTCTGCTTCTCCCTCTGACCCTCCCCCCCTCATGTGCTCTCGCTCTCTCTCAAATAAGTAAATAAAAATCTTTTAAAAAAAATTAAGAGCCAATTTTATGATTTTAGAGCCAAATATACTTAGATTGACTGATAAATTGTTTAATGCAGACACTGGTAAGAATAAAAGCTAAGGGATAAGGAGCTTTAACATTAATTTCTATTTTCATAAATTTTACATCCATTATAGTCTAAAACTGGGGTCTAACTATGTCTATATATTTCTATGTATCTCTATATAGCTTTGAGATGTGTGTCACTTTTTGGTAGGTGCCAATTCTCCTGCAGCACCCATACTTTCTTCCCTTTGGAGAAGTTGTAACACTTGTTCATACTAGTGTAAGTAAAGAAAAAATGTTTGGGTGGCTAGGGCCTCTGTAATGTGGTCGAAGAAGAGAGGGAGTTGGCTAAGAAGGCTGGTCCCTGGCTCCCTGGGCTTCTGCTTGGACATCTGGGAAACCCTCATTCATTCTTGACCAAGAAACAGGGGGCCTAGAAGAATGGGGTAAGCAGCCCTAGCCAGATGCCCTCCATGCAATTCTCTCAGCTTATATCATAAGTATGGATTACCCTCAAAGATCTTCAAAGTTCTGGGTTCTTCTGATTTCTTTAGTTTTCCTAGGAGTCTTGCCAGGGATGTCACAAACTAAATCAGTCTACTAAAAGATTTTGTAGAGTGATTATATATTTTTACGTCTGCCATGATCTTCCATCTTCTCAGTCCCTGAGATAGCTATCTGTTTTTGGTGAGAAAATATTTTAAAGAATGGTTATATATTATTTTACAATATACAATTTTATATAGTGATTATTTTATAGTTACGTTATTAATCTCATAGAACAGTTATGTACATATATATTTTTGATAGAGCACGAGCACATGAGTGCTTGCTGGGGGCGGGGGAGAAGGGGCAGAGGTGGAGAGGGAGAGAGACAATCTGGGTGGGCCTCGATCCCATGACCCTGGGATCATGATCTGAGTCGAAATCAAGAGTGGGAGGCTTAAACTGACTGAGCCACCCAGGCACCCCAATTATATATTTTAATATTACAGACTTTGCTATAGGCCTCCTGTGAGGTCAGCTTTTACCCACAGGGCAGCTCTACCCATGGATGGGCCTTCCCAGGGGCTGCTGAATCCAATGGCCCAGTGCGGTGCAACAATGGGCCAGTTGCAACAACTGTCAACTGTGATGGCCACATACGACTCAGACGGAGCCTTCCATAGGCTGCACCACAGTTCAACTTCAACCTCTGATCAATCCTGCTTCCTCCCTACCCTGCCACAGAGGTTGACAGCTAATCTATATCCTGCTTGCCGAAATCAATCTCAACACCTGCTCCCAGAGAAACTAACTCAAGACAGATGGGAGTGGGAAGGAAGGCACTTTGGAGAGGGATTTTGGAACTAGATTGCTCCCTGGTTGGCTGGCAATGAGATCCCCCTCACGGACTAGATGGAACACCCATGCACCTATACATGCACCTATATACCCATACAAGATACAGCTGGCAGTCTAAGCATTAACACTCTCACAGGTCATGGGATAGTAGTTGCTGGTTGCCACTGAAGCAAACAGAGATGCTTTGTGTAGCAAGAAAGCTGAGACCCAGACCCAGGACTAATTAGAGTGGCCAAGCTCTTGGTAAGGTTAGTCAGCTACCCACAGTAGATCTGTTAGGCTGTGCGGTGTGCATGTGTTTGTGTGTGTGTGTGTGTGTGTGAGAGAGAGAGAGAGAGAGACCCTAAAACTTGGTTTTGGGGGCTTTGGGTGGATGCCCCTAAACTTTCAACCAGACTCCTTGGAGCCTGCAGAAATGGCCCACCCCATCCCTATTAAAAACAAGTGCTGTCTCTCCATTCTCTTTCTACAACTAGAACAATTGTTCTAGCTCTTCTTTCTTCCCAACTCCCGCCTTTTCAGCTACCAGTGGGAGGGAAATTGGTAGCCCCAAATAAGCAGGTAAAATGGGCGCCAGATTCGGAGGAGCAGAAGTAGTCCGTTTTCGTTAGAGCCCTAAAGTGCGGCTGGCTGTCTCCTTTTCCGGATGACGACAAAAGTTCTGACTGTCACTGAGGGCTTTCCGGGGTCAGGGAAGCTGCCGGACTCTTGCTAATTCAATTTTTTCCATTCCAGTCTCTTCCCTATCATCTCCCCCTTCACCCTGGAACATGTTCAAGAAATTTGATGAAAAAGAAAATGTGTCTAACTGCATCCATTTGAAAACCTCAATTATTAAGGGTATTAAGAACCAAGTGATAGAGTAATTTCCAGGTGTGGAACTATGGCTTAATCATATAATGCCTAAGAAAGAGCCTGTCAAAATATGCGGTGCCATGAACATATAGAAATCCTTACAGTGAATGGAAAGTTACTATTTTTTAGACAAAGAGAAGGGCCTTTTTATCCAACCCTAAGTTTACTTCACAAATATCCTTTTATTCTGTTGCACCAGCAGGTTGATAAAGGAGCCATCAAATATGTACTCAGCGGAGTAAATATCATGTGTCCAGGCTTAACTCTTCTCCTGGAGCAGTCGATAGGATCGTTGCAATCATGGCAGAAGGAAAACAGCATGCTCTGTGTGTTGTAGTCATGAAGATGTCTGCAGAAGATATTGAGAAAGTCAACAAAGGAGTTGACATTGAAAATGTCCATTATTTAAATGATGGTCTGTGCCATATGAAAATATATAAATGAGCCTCAAAACAAATACACTTGGGCAAAATATGGATATAGTGCATTATGTGTTTTTGTCTGCGTGTGACAGCATGAAGACAATACTTCTGTGGCTATGCTAAATACAATGGATGCTAAAAAAGAAAAAAAAAGAAAAGAAAGAAGCACTTGTTATCATCTTGCTTGGAGACAATGCAGACATCTCTCTCTGCAAGACTGCATCACTTCCCATAAGACCTGTACCTGTCTTCTCTCCTAGTCATCAGGCTATAACTCCCCCAGAAGAGCTGCATGACCCAGCTGGGAGAAGACATGTGGGGCTGAATTTTCAGGGTGTTTGGCCCATGCCCAGACCACAAAGATGGGGAGCTCTCCTGAAATACAAGATTTAACACCCTGGCAAGTGCTCCAGGAGATAATGTGACCCCAATACTGGGACGGCTCTTAGAAGCATGGAGAAAGTTACGGCCTGGGCTAAGTGAAGTTGAAATGCCAGAATGGCTGACAGCGGAGGGGGTGGGACAAGATGTCATATGGAGCTGTGGCACTTGCCAGAGCAAGGATCATAATGCATGCCCCTGGGGCTCTGGATTGAGGCTGTGCTGTCCACAGTGGAGGGGTATGTACCTTTATAAAGCCTCTGGAATTCTTACTGGGCCGTTGTAGAGACAGAATACTGATCCATGGGAAACCAAATGGCCACATGCTGATATGTTCGTCATGAGCTGAGTTTTATGGGATGCACCAAGGCTTAAGGCCAGGCAGGGCCAGTGCCATGTTTACTGCTGGGATCAGGCACAAATGTCAGAGGGCACAGGTGATCTGTATGAGAAAGTGGCCCAGAACCCGTGTCACCCACCACTGCTGCACCAACACTCTACTTCAGCTCACACCTATGGCTATATGGCGGATTCCCTATGTCCAAGCTTGGTTGTGTGTGGGTGTGCAAACTGAAATGCAGACAGCAACCTCACTGGAACCTCACCCAGCAGTGGCTCAAAAAGACAGTGGTGAGGGAAAATACCTCTAAATGGGGAATATGCCTGGTCATCCACCTGGGGTAGGAGAAGTGGATCAAGGTTAGAATTCATACTGACCTATGGCAGTGGGGAATGACCTGGCTGGCTTGTGAGGGGCCTGGAAGATTGGGGATGAGGAGGTGTAAAGTGGAGGCATGTGGGTGGATGACTGGGAAATTGTACACATTTTTGTGTCATGTTAATGCCCATCGGAGAGCATCCAGCACAGAAGAAGAACTAAAGAACTAAGACAGCTGATGTTGGCCAGTCTTGGTCATTGGCCACTCCAGTACTGGCACAACTGACACATGAATTAGAGTGGCCACAGTATGAGAGATGGAGCTCATTAGCATGGAATGAAACTTGTTAAGGCTGATTTAACTGTTGTCATCACTGAATGCCCAGCTTGCCTGCAAGACACCAGCACTGAGCCACCTGCAAGGCATCATTCCCAAGGACACCAGCCAGTTAGCCACTTAGCAGCAAGTTGACGGTTTTCATAGGAATGGACATTCTGGGTCTGAGTTTGCTTTCCTGCTTGTAGGTCCTCAGGCAGCATCACTCTCTGAGGCTCATGGAGCATCTGGCCCATTGGTATGGGGTGCCTCAGAGCACAGCACCAGACCAGAAGACACTCCCCCTCCCCCTCTCCCCCCCCCCCACACACTGAAGGAAGTGCAGGAATGGGCCCATGACTGTGGGATCCTCTGGCTGAGTCACAAATGGTACCTCCAGAGGCTGCCTGCTTGATGGACTGTTAGGGCGGTCTGTGGTGTGGGTGAAGTGCCAGTTTGGAGGTACACGCCATGAAGATGGGTACTGTCTTCTGATTCGGTAGTGAATCAGTGCTGAAGATAGCAATCTGGATGCTCTCTACAATTCAGCAATGTAATAGCTAGAGCAATCTGGTCAGTTTTCTCTGAAAATCATAGCAGCATTTAAAGGGTCTCCCTCGGGTACCTGGATGTCTGAGTCGGTTGGGCGTCTGCCTTCAGCTCAGGTCATGATCCTGGAGTCCTGGGATTGAGTCCCACATCGGACTCTCTGCTCGGTGGGGAGTCTGCTTCTCCCTCTGGCCCTGCCCCATCTCATGCTCTCTCTCTCTCAAATAAATGAATAAAATCTTTAAAAAAATAATAATAAAGGGTCTCCCTCGTCCCAAATACTGATGCAATGGATCATGTATTGTTTTGGAGGGATGCCTGCTGGGGAGGCATGGAGGTGTGTGTATGTGTGAAAAGCAAGGAAGAGGAGGGGTTGTAGGTTTCAGAATCTAGCAGCTAGAAAGTCTAGATCCAGCTACTGTTCTGAAAGACTGCACAGTTGGTGCTGCTGACCTCAGCACAGGGCCCCCTCAAGTCTCAAGGTTTTGGGGTTGAGAGTTAACAGATTTAAATGAATAAATTGCACCAAGACTTTCTAAATAAGAGAGCCTGAGCCTGGGGCATTGTTAGAAATATCACAGTGAGTTTAAATGATACAGAGTCAAACAACTCTTTACAAGACTCTTTAAAAAAAAAAAAAAGATTTGGGCGCCTGGGTGACTCAGTCGTTAAGCGTCTGCCTTCGGCTCAGGTCATGATCCCAGGGTCCTGGGGTCGAGTCCCACATCGGGCTCCCTGCTCAGCGGGAAGCCTGCTTCTCCCTCTCCCACTCCCCCTGCTTGTGTTCCTGCTCTCACTGTCTCTCTCTGTCAAATAAATAAATAAAATCTTAAAAAAAGATTTATTTATTTATCAGAGAGAGAGCACAGCATGGGGGGAGGGACAGAAGGAGAGGGAGAAGGAGTGGAGCAGACTTCCCACTGAGTGGGGAGCCTGGCACGGGGCTCGATCTCACGACCCTGAGATCATGACCTGAGTTGAAATCAAGAGTCAGACGCTCAACCAACTGAGGACCGAGGTGGTCAACGGGCTCTTGAAAGAAGTGGAGACAAAATACATGAAGCTACTTCAGTTCTGATACCTTTTGAGGATTTGGGGGCAATGATACATGATGGAAACACACTTTCTATGTTCAGTTACTGACCACTCTTAGGAACATTACTGCTGAATTGTCTTGATAGAGCAGATGTTTTCAAAATATGTCTTCTTGGGTGATCCAGAATAGCTTCACTTTCATCTGCTTCCTATGAACCGGTGGCGGGGGGCGGGGGGAGTAGTAATTGTTCCAGGGCTGACAACATCTAGAGGCCATGGAGGGAGCAATGAATGAACATGAAAGAAATGATCAAATCCAGTGTAATAGTAAAATGATTCTATAGAGAAATGGTAAAAGGAATTAATTGCTCCATGTAGCAATGCTCCCTCTTCCCATGTTATATGTTTATATAAAAGAAAAGAAATCTTCTTGAATAGATATTGTAAATCAAAACTTGGATCTGAACAGGCTGGAGAATTTTTTTGGAAAGGATTTTCTCCCTAAAAAGATTATTATATGTATTTTTAAAGATTTATTTATTAAAAATCTTTATTAAAAAGTTATATTTATTGGGGTGCCTGGGTGGCTCAGTCATTAAGCATCTGCTCAGCGGGAAGCCTGCTTCTCCCTCTCCCACTCCACCTGCTTGTGTTCCCTCTCTCGCTGTCTCTCTCTCTCTGTCAAATAAATAAATAAAATCTTTTAAAAATGTTATATTTATTTAAATATTCTCTACACCCAACATGGGGCTCAAACTCATGACCCTGAGATGAAGTCACATCCTCTTCTGACTGAGCCAGCCAGGCACCCCTCTATAGGATAAAGTTCTAAAGGATTTGTAACTTGGAGTATTTCTAACTGGAAGAGTATTTGATGCTACCAGTAAGATAGGGTGTTGCTGAATCCTACTGAGGCTTCTAGCAACAATCCTTTCTGTCTTAAAGGTCAACCTCTCCTCTACCAGATCTTTCCCCAGTCTGTGTTTAGAAACATTGTCTAATCTCCTCTACCCTCAGAAGCCCTCTGTAATCTGCCCTTCTTCTCAGCTACTGCCTTTGTTCTCATGCCCATCACAGACTCACTGGGTCTATGCTTGCTATCTCTACTTTTCCCTCTACCCATCACTCCTCAACCCACTCCATTTAGAGCTAGAGTCAACATGGCCAGATAACTTCTTGAATCTAGAAAAATGGATCATAGATGATTCTGAACAACTGAGCCTGGGTACCCAGGAAAGAGGGGACATCCACAGGGAAGTTTGAAGTAGCTGGTGGAGGAGGAGAGGGAGAGAAGTGTGGTTTTATCCATGATAACCATTCATGTGAAGACGCTACAGAGCCCAGATGTGAGGGCAGGAGAAATCAGGGCTGGAGATGAGTACTCGGGAGTCAGAATAATGGTTGAACTGAGAGGTAGGAGCTCCACAGGTACCAATGCTTCTCTGTCCTCCGGGATGTTCTGCTTCTAGGTCAGTCGGAACTCCCACACTCATTCCGTGTGTGACATTGGGCCTGAAGCCTGGCCTCTGTGAGCCTGTTTCTTCATCTGCGAAGTGTGAAAACTCCACCCGTCTTACAAGGTCTCTGAGGACTCAGTGTCATACTACTATCATCATGTTATCGCCCTCACCTCTCCAGGTAGAGCAGAGCAGAAAACTCAGCACATTTCTTTCCTCTCTTCAGCCTCATCTCCATTCTGTGAAGTCTGGTCCATAGACAGTTATCCCTCTATTTCCCAGATGAGGAGACAGAGGCCCAAAGAGGTACTGTCTTGCTCAGGAGCCCACAGTGGAAAGGCCACTTTCCCCTCCCTGCCAGAGGCCAGGCCCCAGGTGCCTTCACCCTTACTCTCAGCCCTACCACTGACAAGAGTCCTGCTCATCGAGCTCTTTATGTGTATCCTGGGCCAAGCTGCGGATGGAGTGGCATGAGGTGTCTTGGCAGCCTGGTTGAGTGGCACCTGCCTACCCCATCCCCACTGGAGTCTCTGGCCCCCAGGCTGGAACTGAGGCCATGTCAAAGGCTTCACCTCCCTGGAGAACCCCTTAGGCCATGCTCTGCCCTGCAGAGTGCCTCAATTCACTGTCTGAAGATGTGAGAGAAAGTTTCCAGGTGAGTAGGTCTCTCTCTGTAGAAGGATCAGGGTGAATGAGGGAGAACTTCTTGAGGATTTGGTACTCCTGAGTATGGGAAGAGAATGAGCTGTGCAGTGGGGAGCTGGAGCCTTATTTGCTCTAGCTTCAGTCCCCCTCAATTTAAATCATCTCTCCTGGATGCCCAGGGAGCCCCAGAAGGGCCTATTCAGGACCCAAAGGGTAACACTCCCAGGTAGAAGGGTTTTAGCTCACCCTAAAGAAGGAGCCA